>NC_133484.1:14457096-14504153 GCF_025370935.1 Choristoneura fumiferana
GTTTTACATGCCAGAAATTTGTTTTGAATATTTGTAACGGTGGTCACTTCGAACACCTACTAAAATAAATTAAAGTATGTGAAAACAATGCATTTTATTCATTTAGACATAATGTTTCATGGACACATTTACTTCTTAAGACGTACACAATCGATATCTAAATAGAATTAGTGTAAGTTTTTTTTTTCAAAACAACCGGTTCGATTCCCGAGCTGAGTACAGGTTTTTTTAAATGCATGAATGCAGTTTTTCTTGTTATTAAAATCGATGTCATGGTTCCTAAGAAGAAATTTTCGTATGTCGTATAGTTTCAGACTTTGTGACCGATATAAATGGGCCACCCTGTATTATTAAAATGTGACAGTAAGTAACTCTGTTTTTCTGTTTCATCGTCACGCTTTTAAACCGCTGCTGAGCCAATTTATAATAAAATGTTTTTTTTTTACACGAAACTGATCCTTGATTGACGTCTATTGTCACCTGATGAAAAGGTGTATCTCACTGGTTCAGTAGTATGGAAATAGTTTTATCCCAGAAAAATACGTAATTTCAGCGACTTCGCAGACGGAGTAGAGGGCAACAGCTAGTGCGCTAATGCCAGTAGATTGTATTCTAAGCTGCGAGTTAACGTATTGTATACGAAAAGTAATTTCCATTTTACCACAATCAAGCCTGTCTATCATTGTCTAAGGTTTAGCGCACCACAAAGCCAGTATTCTATGAAATAGGAGCCTTTCGACCATAAAACACTTATAAACGTCTCGATAAACCCATTTCCAGTATAATTTACCTCATCAATATTGCTGTTTAAGGCTAAATTTCAACCCACACATAATCCCCGACATTTAATTACCTCATTAGGTGAAGTGATTAAATAAATTTCCTACGTCATTCCGAGGAAGTTAATAAGCGCTGTAGGCTATCAACTCATCCGAGCAACTGTACATTTAGTCATCTGTCTCTTTCATACCACACGTAGGGAAAAAATCTTGGATAGGTTCGAGTTGAGCTATGATATCATCGCTTATTGACCTATCCACGCTCTTGACTCGTTGCTCGATGCAATATTGCTTTTCAGTTTATTTTTATAATGAATCAAGTTGATTGGGTGCATTTCGATTAAACTGAGCAAAAAAAAAGGTAAATGTGGGTGAAAAGTAGCTATTTAGCACAAGACAAAATGACAAAGGTACGGTTTACTAAATACAGTAGGTAGCGATGAATGAAATTAGCACATAGTACACGTGCACGTGTTATGCTAGTGCAAGCGTTAGCTTAGCGCTGCTTTTAGCCTGACCCCGCTTTTTAATATACTCGTATTTTCATACTAGTTGCTGCCCGTGACTTCATTTGCGACGAATTAGTTTATCATGCGCACTCGGTAAACATTTTTCGGGATAAAAGCTATCCTATTCTATTCTAAGCTATTCATATTCTGGTATTCTAATACGATTTATGAAAAAAAACACTGCAATAATTTCAGTACTTAAGCCGTGAAAGTGGAACAAACAAACTTACTTTAGCATTACTAATATTATTAGTACCTCATCTGATTTACCTTAAAATAAATAATAAGAGTAAATACTTTTTTCATTTAACGTACAATTCAATACCATTGACTCTTTATTGTACTCACACCAGAAATAATAGTAAGCGATACAGAAAACAAGACTTTTCTATTTTTTTACTTTTCATCTTCGGATAATTTGCTTTGGTAGAATTTATGATAGGTGAGGTAGGATAGGTAAGTTGAAAAGTCACATGGTGTCATGTGGCTTTTTGACTTACTTATTACGAGGAACATACATTTGTGAACATATGCGGTGTTTAGTTTACGAACAATTTTCCACTGCGTTTCATATCCATATCTGAACCATTTTTTGTCACCACTTTCCGTTTCACGCATATTTCCGATTTCCTCGCAGCCGCCGACGCACGTACAATTGCAATATCCGTTGCATAGACCTCCTTTCCCTTCCTCCCTTCTTTGACAGCTCGTTAAGCGGCTGTCATTGTAATATCTTTCTCTTGTACAAGGTGATTTGTCACCGTCCAAATTTCCATTGGTTATTCAGTAACGTTTACAATAAGAACACTTAACTTTTTCATTATCATTTTTACATTTCCTTTGCAGTTACATTGCTGTCGGTAAAACTGCACGCTTGCCGTGGTTGAAAGCAGTTCGTCTGTGATGGCCCTTAGATCGACCAAAAATTTTAATGTTACCCTTTAAATAGTTTGTACTTTTCCTGCTTTGTATTAGATTTTTGTGACGCGTAATTCGTAAACAAACTGAATAAATCTTTATAAAGTATTTTATTTCTCGCAGCGAGAAACACTCATGTCGTTTAGAAAATTTAACTTTGTCTTGAAAATTCAGTAACGTAGTACGAGCAGCACTCAATAGACAGCTACGTAGTAGTTTGCGTGAATTCAAAGAGGGCTTATGTCGTTGATTTATATAAAGTTGCTCTCGGTCCTCATGTCCCTTGCACAGATAGGCAACTTTTTTTCCTGATCATCATCATCATCATCCCAGCCTACTTACTGGAGACAGGCCTCCTCTTAAAATGAGAGGGCTGCGGCCTACAATTACTACGCGGGCCCAGTGCAGTTACGGCCTTTACAAATAAAAAAAATATTACTTACTGTTCTAGGATTCGAACTCGGGGTCTCAAGTACCGTAGTCCAGTCGAAATTAACCATCGCTTTTGAATCAAATAAGTTGGTAATATATTTTTTTTTTATAATGTAGCAACAAATTTGCAATTTTCGGGTTTTTTTTACTTGTGCTGTTGTAAGACCTCCTTCTTGCCAAATTTCATGACTAGGTCTACGGGAAGTACCCTATAGGTTTTGATTACATTGCGAAATGTATGAAAAATAAAGCTCAAATGGCCGTATCTTTTGATTGCGTTAATGTAGAAGCTTTATTATTTTACAGCTTGAAGGGGCTGTAGGCATGAGTTTAGGTGTTAATTTCAACTTGATACTTCCACGCGTTTCCGAGAAAAAGGTCTTGACAGACAGACGGACAGACAGACGGACAACAAAGTGATCCTATAAGGGTTCCGTTTTTCCTTTTTTAGGTACGGAACCCTAAAAAACAGGTCGAAGCCTTCTTAACGCGCTTTTCGAAGAAGCTCTCTAACTCGTTTCAAAGTTAACGTAACTTCATTAAAAACTACTGACTAAAGACCGAAGCCGGGAAAAACACTGGCGCACTTTGTACATTGTTCATAGTCAACCGGTTTATCTTTTCACTTTTATCCATTATAGTTTTATGCATTATGAATTGAAATTAGCAGCAGAAGCTTAAACAATGCCGCAAAGAAAACAGGCGGCGGGCGGTAGATAATAAAAATGTAAATTGGTACAGCAAAGCGGGCCGAAATAGCACGCTCAGTTAGCTTACGGTGCTACAGGGCTTTTTATAATCCATAATTAATTCGCTACGCTCACGTATGTATATAACGAGTACACAATTTTAAGTAAGTATGTTTATCCGTTGTCTTAGTATCCACAGTACAAGCTTTGCTTAGTTTGGGACTAGGTCAATTGGTGTCAAGTGTCCCATGATATTTATTTATCAAGGCAGACAGACAGATATCCCTTCAGAACTGGTCAATACAGTTGTGCGGTTCTTAAGATTCAGTTTTTATTTAAATACTCGTATTATGTGGACGGGCCCGGCATCACAACGATTTCACACGTGACTGTACGAGTCACGCGCAGTCGTGCGACGCCCGGCCCTTCCACATAATACGAAATATTTTTTTGGAGAAAGAGTGATCCATGGGCGTGTGAGACTATGAATATCAATTCGTAGTAGGTATGTAGATATGTGCTTAACTAAAAGTGTTTCTATAAATTTATATTCTTTAAATTAAAGTTCTTGATTGTTCACAGGAATGATTATCTAATCCAACTAGCATGTTATTTCTTAGTTCATCTACAAAAAAGCTTTAGAAATTGACACAAATCCCTTGCGAAGGTATCGCTTGCAATCACACTCGCATTCACCATCTCCTTTTATCGTCATCTTATTCCGTTTGTAATATATACTTACAGTTTATTTGTGGTGTCGGGTTAGATTTACACCTCTCCATTTCTTCCGTATATGTCGTAAGAGGCGACTGAGGATATCTTAAGGTATACCGTAGGCGACAGGCTAGCAAGCTGTCACTATTGTACCGTTTTTGTCAAACTTAAAACCTAAAATTGCTATAAGTGGCTCCGAAGCGGTAACGTTTTGTGTGCTCTGCCTACCCCATTTGGGAATACAGGCGTGATGTTTGTGTGTTGTGTGTTATTTCAACAACATTTTTAGCTCTAATACTTAATACGAGTTTATTTCGTTACTATACCAACACCAACAACACTTAAAGTTAGTGTGTTATACTCGTAAATACTCGTAACTTAGATGACTTAATACAATATTATTTATATTATTTGTCACTGTCACATTTATAAAAACTTTGTTTATTAAAGTGTTTTCACGTGATGATGCTATGTGGGTTTTGCCTCATTCGTATTTGTTTTTTATTATTATTTATAATAATGTTGTACTTAACCTACTCATAGAGAAACTGTTAAAATACTAAGAAAAAATCAGGCAATTAATTCTACGTAGGTCGATATCAATGAACCTTACTGCACCATGAAGTTATTTGCCAAAAAATATAGGATACGAAAAAAATCGTTAAAAATTAAATTGGAGACAGTGTAAGCAAATTACAATGCAGGTCGAGCCCGCAGAATAAATCTATTCATAATTTACCACTAAAACGCTTATCTGCACACAATAAATAAAACTCAGCTTAACTAGAATTGTTTGAGAAAGGTTTTAAAAGCCGATTTTCAAGTGGTTTTTAAATAAATTTCGCACACTATCTAAATATTTTCAGGACAATCAAAGTTGTTTGTAAATTTGTTGATCTTGTGGAATTAAGTCTTATTCAGAATGAATTGTTTTCATGACGATACGAAATTTAAGAGAAGTGTTGAATTACATGGCAAATTTCTTGTCATGCTTTGACAAGGTCGTACCTACGCGACATTCGATAGAACTCTGTCGCAGAGAGCCTCTGCTGCCTTTATCAATTTTGTTTGATAAGTGTGGCAAATGCTGACTGCAACAGGGTTCTACTGAGTGATACTTACGAACTTGACAAGAAATAATATTATTCCTAGTAAGAATACGTGCTCAATAGTGCTTTACTCGGAGCATCATCCATCTAAACAGACCACTTGCATAGCATTCACGGGACCGAAGCTAACATAAACAGCCTTGATATCGTATACCAAATAATAAAAGTAAGATAAGCGCAACTATGGAGATCTATTTTCTAATATTCAATGAGGACGTCCCGCCACACAGTCCTCCAAAGTTGCCAAACTATTGTCAGGTGTAAAGCGACTTATTTGTTTTTTTTGTAGATGGATTACCAGGCTATGATGTGCGAGAATGGACACTTGCTTTATCCATATACTCGTAATATTATCACAAATTGGAATTGGCAACTAGGTGGCTATACTGTTGTAAACGACTAAAGCTGTGAAGAAGCGTTCCTAAACTGTAAACTTCTACGTGCGGACTCGCCACTAATGGGAACACATCTATCTTTCATGAATTTAGATTTTGTGCTTCATTCTAGGCGGCCAACGGATAGATGTGTAACTGTGTATGAGTGTTTGTACCATCAGCCAAATATGTGGTCTAACTAAAGTTGATAATCATTTGCACGTCATAAAACAATAATGCCAATAGACGTGTCTGTCAACTTGAAAGTTCGACTTTAGCGACATATTCATTTGATAGGAACTTGTTAAAAACTGATAGACCACTTATTTGGCTGATGGTACAAACACAATATGGGTGTATGTGTATCTCTGTCTCAAATTCGTGGTATCATTACGCACTGACAGTGAGCCATAAGCCGCCCTACGACCACTAACTGCATTGTTGAACTATGTATTTATTAAAAGGGTTTGTAACATGCGAACAAAATTAATTGAAGTGCTAGGCATAATTGTCATACGTCATTTCAATCGATTTTGCTCGCATTTTACGATTCCTGATTATTATTAGCATCGCAACTATTCAAAGTTATAATGTGAAGAAATTTGATTTCGGTAAAGGAGGTACCAATTAAATTAGGTATGTCAAATTGTAGCATGACATAAGTAGGAATATGAAAGTGTACGTCAGATGCTACAAATCGACACAACAAATAATAAGTGGTTGCTGTGACAACCATTCAATATTTGAATCATGTAATATACTTAAACTGCTAGTACTTATAAAGGCCCTATAACAGCCTTCAATATTTACGTCCAATATACATTGACTTTTCTTTGACCCGTTTCGAGCAGCATTTATTCTAAAGCCAGTAGAAGATATTTTTAGACAGGTCTATATATAAGTTATACTGGTACTCTTACATTGTGTCATTAATTTGTGTAACGAGCTAAAAGCTATAACAACATACCAAAGTCATTTATGAGTGAGGAAGGCGTTTCAAAATTTATAACAAACAACTCATCTTTGAATTTCAAAGCGTCTATTTACAGACTTATGTTAAATACAAGGAAGTATTTGTTTATTCCATGAGGTAAGAAATTTGTGTTAAATTTTCTAAATAATATGGAGCGTATTTATAAGGAAATATGGTAAGCATGTACCATTGTTTAAAATACATCAGAACTTCGTCACATACTTTATGTTCGTTACTTTTGAAGTACGTAATCATAATAATAATATAGTAATAATTTGAAGACGCGTGAATCTTTAAGATATTTTTTAAGGAAAACAGGTATCCTAAACCTGCTGTCGCTTTATGTTTTTGAAATAATCATGTATGTAAGGAAGAACATATGTGATTTCCCACTAACGTCGATAAGCCAAAGACTACTAGAAACACAGGGAAGCTTAAAGTTCCATCTTACAGACTGGTAAATCCAAAAAGTCGTTTCTGGGAAATTGCATACGTTTTTATATAAAATTCCAAAAAATATTACAAATGAAACGGATATAAATTCAGATCTATTGTCAAGAAGACATTAAGACAAGAAGAGATTAATAAGAGATTAAGAAGAGATATATATATGGACAGGGATATTTGGAAATAATTCCGATCCGCATTAGCGATCCCTTCAAATAGCGAACCTACTGTGTTAAAAATAAAGTTGTATTAAATACTTGTGATTTATAATTTAATTGAATTTAATAATATTGTACATCTGTTTAAAAAAAATATACCTTGTTGAGTTTCTTGCCGGATTGTTCTCAACAGACGTTTTTCCGAACCGGTGGTAGATTTTTTTTGACATTCATAAGTGCTTGTTATAGCCTAAATTGAATAAAGATATTTTGACTTTGACTTTGAATCCATACTAATATTATAAATCTGAAATTGTGTGTTTGTATGTTTGTCCGCCTTTCACGTCAAAACGGAGCGACGGATCGACGTGATTTTTGGCATAACGATAGTTTATGACATAGAGGATACTTATAATCCCGGAAAAATGCAGAGTTCCACGCGGACGAAGTCGCGAGCAAAAGCTAGTACGAGTAATACATAATACAGAGAAGCAAATGATTACACGTTCATTCGTAGTATATAAATAATTAGAGTCTTAGCCCACAATAAATGGCTGACTTCTGAGGCGGGCAGCTAAGACAAGGTTTCCAATGCAGATGATTATATATTCAAATGTTTAGATTGTTTTTTTTTTTGGAGTCTTTTTTGTATTTTTTATTTCAACGTCAAATTTCTTACTTTTACGGTCATCCCGTAAAATCCATTTCGAAAATACAAACTGAAATATAGATACACAGAAAAACTAGAAAAAAGAGACTGTTGTATTATATCTAAATATTCATGATTGTGCTTGACTTTCTATATTTGTTTATGGTTAATTGTCTATGACTTTAAATTAAAAATTCAGTTCTCTTTTGAAACACAACACGGTCGTTTTTATATATTTTATTGGTTTCACTAGAAGAATCAGCTTGTTAAGAACTTTAATTTCAATCCGTCTTGAAAACTGTACTTCTATGACATCGTATGTAACACAGATCATAGAAACGAGTCAAAAATTAAGTGGATCGGGCTTTAATATCAATGACGAATGGGTTGGATCTCTACTTTTGGCCGGATTATCTGAAAAATATTCGCCGATGATAATGGCGATCGAACATTCGGGCATAAAAATAACGGCAGACGCCATTAAAACCAAGTTGATGGACTTGGAGGAAGACAGTGGCGACGTCAGCGGAGCGTTTGCGAGTTATCATAAAAAGAAATATGGCAGCACTAGCGGAACCAGAGACAGAGATAATGCGTCAACGTCAAAGTCAAAGAAAGTCATAAAATGTTATAAATGTAAACAGACGGGACATTATCGTAATCAATGCACAAATGTTGATAAAGATTCATCAATTACCAATTCGAGTGAACGAAAACAAACCAATGCATTTAGTGCCGTATTTTTGAATGGTATTTTTTCTAAGAATGATTGGTATATCGACTCCGGAGCGAGTGCACACTTAACTGCGAACGAACATTGGATTAAAAATGTTTCGAAAGAGCATTCCGTAAAGGAGATCGTTGTTGCAAATAAAGAAAAGGTGCCTGTTAAGTGCTCCGGTGATGTGCAAATTACGACATTGACAGATAACTGTGAGTATGATGTGGTTGTTGAAGGAGTATTGTGTGTTCCAAGTTTGACCACAAATCTCTTATCAGTGAGTCAACTGATTGCTAAAGGCAACAGAGTGTTGTTTACAGATGGTGGCTGTCAAATTTTTAATAAGGCAAACACGCTGGTTGCCACAGCTTGTTTAATAAATGGAGTATACAAGTTGAGAATACCTGAGTTGCTAGCTGCAGTGATGACTTCAAGTGACATTTGGCATCGCAGGCTTGGTCATGTCAACAGCAACTATTTAAACAAAATGCAGGATGCGGTGGAAGGTCTCACACTTGACAGAAAGGCAGATATAACTAAGTCGTCATGTACAGTGTGTTGCGAAGGCAAACAGAGCCGTTTACCATTTCCACAGAATGGCAATAGAAGTGATGATCTTCTGCAAATAATACATACAGATGTATGTGGCCCGTTCAATAATATCTCAATTGGTGGTTCCAGATATTTCATTTTGTTTGTGGATGATTATAGCCGCATGATCTACATTTATTTTTTGAAAAACAAAAGTGAAGCTTTTAGCTGTTTCCAACGCTACAAAGCAGTTGTAGAGAATGAGCTGAACAGAAAAATAAAGATACTAAGGAGCGATAACGGGAAGGAATTCGTCAATAAAGAGTTTGATAACTATCTGAGCCAAGCAGGAATAATTCATCAGAAAAGCAATGTTTACACACCCGAACAGAACGGTTTATCGGAACGTTCTAATCGCTCAGTGGTTGAGAAGGCAAGATGTCTATTATTCGATGCAGAGCTAGACCAAAGTTTTTGGGCTGAAGCAGCCAATACTGCTGTATATTTACAAAACAGGACAGTAGCATCAGCCTTGAACGGAAAAACACCTTTCGAGTTGTGGACAGGGAAAAAGCCAGATATAAGCCATTTAAGAGTCTTCGGAAGTGTTGTGATGATGCATATACCCAAAGAGAAGCGACAAAAATGGGATAAAAAGGCTGAGCGAGGCATTCTAATCGGTTATCCAGATGGTGTAAAAGGATATAGAATCTACATTCCAAGAACAAAAGATATCACAACTAGCCGCGATGTGATAATCATTGAAAAACCTAAACCGGCAGAAAGTTTAGTTCAGATTGAGGGAAAATCACCATCAACAACTGATGCCATTGGAGATTCAGTGGGGGATACATCAGATGATTCCGGAAGTGAAGAGTTTCATGATGGTGATGACACTTATCTCCCAGATGAAGACTCTTCTGTAAGTAGTGTGGAAAGTGTTGTGAATGTTGAAAAAAGGTGTGCTTCCCGTAGAAACAGAAAGCAGCCAGACAGGTATGGTTTTTCGAATGTTTGTGTAGGAAATAGTATTGACGAAGATGCTTGTGAACTTTCTATTGTAGAGGCTTTAAAAGGGCCAGAGAGAGAACAATGGTTAGAGGCAGTGCGAGATGAATTGCAGTGTTTTGATTATAACAAAGCGTGGGAACTTACTGATGTGCCTAAAGACAGTACCATAGTTCAGTGTAGATGGGTATTGCGTAAAAAATATGACAGCGAAAACAATGTTAGATATCGTGCTAGACTTGTAGCCAAAGGCTTTTCACAAAAACAAGGTGTTGATTACACAGAGACTTTCTCACCTGTCGTCAGACACACGACCCTACGGTTATTGTTTTCACTATCAGTTCAATTAGGACTTAATGTTACCCATTTGGATGTTAAAACTGCATTTCTAAATGGAGACCTAGAGGAAACCATATATATGCAAAAACCAGAGTGTTATGATTCCCCAGGTAGCTCTAATAAAGTATTAAAACTTAAAAAAGCAATTTATGGCTTGAAGCAGGCATCGAGGGCCTGGAATAAAAAGGTGGATAACTGTTTAGTTGACAATGGTTACTTAAAGTCAAAATTAGAACCTTGCATGTACACCAAAATGGTTGAAAATAAAAAAACCATTGTGACAGTTTATGTAGACGACTTCTTTATTTTCTCTAATGATAAAATAGAGACTGAAAATGTAAAGAAAGTGTTGTCAAGTCAATTTCAAATCAAAGACTTGGGACAGGTTCAGAAATGTTTAGGAATGAATGTGAAATTCAATAAGTTGGAAGGGTCAGTCACCTTAGATCAGGAAAACTATATTGATACTTTGTTGCAGAAATTTAACATGACTGACTGTAAGACTTTTGACACTCCAATGGAAACTAAATTGAGTGTAAACATGGATAAAAAATTAAATGATCAAGTACCTTTTCAACAGCTCATAGGTAGCTTGATGTATCTTTCTGTTTTAACTAGACCAGATATAACTTACTCTGTAAGTTACTTAAGTCAATTCAATAACTGTCATACAGATGAGCATTGGCATTATGCAAAGAGAGTCTTAAAATATTTAAAAAAGACTAAATCTTTTGGTATTAAATATTGTAAAAGTGGAAATTCTGAAATTAAAGGTTTTGTTGATGCTGATTGGGCAAATGATCCACTGGATAGGCGATCATATACTGGATTTTGTTTCTTATTATCTAACGGTATTATATCTTGGGAATGTAGGAAACAAAAAACTATTGCGCTTTCAAGTTGTGAAGCAGAGTATATGAGTATTTCAGAGGCATGCAAAGAAGCTATATATTTAAGAGCTTTGCAATTTGAAATAACACATAAAATGTATACTTTAAGCTTATTCAATGACAATCAGAGCGCACAGAAGCTATCTACAAATCCAGTACTTCACAAGAAATCTAAACATATAGATGTAAAGTATCATTTTGCTAGAGAATGTGTTTCAAATAATATAGTGAAGTTGTACTATCTGCCAACAGCTGATATGCCCGCTGATTTATTTACTAAGAGCTTATGTGCAAAGAAACACTATACCTTTTTGGAATTATTGGGTGTGGTGTTTGTATAAATTAAATGCACAACTTTCTATGATTATTAGATATAGTGGGGTGTTGTATTATATCTAAATATTCATGATTGTGCTTGAACCTTTCTATATTTGTTTATGGTTAATTGTCTATGACTTTAAATTAAAAATTCAGTTCTCTTTTGAAACACAACACGGTCGTTTTATTATAGAGACCAGCGCTGGGAATCGAACCCACGTCCTCAGCATTCCGTGCCACGTACCATACCCCTACACCACCAGTGGACAGGAGTACTTAAGTAACTAAATAAGAAACAAACAAGCTGAGATATGTGGTGCATAGGAGAAATTCGTGTCTGTCCTCCTGTACAGTGGTGGTGTAGGGGTATGGCACGCGGCATGGAATGCTGAGGACATGGGTTCGATTCCCAGCGCTGATCTCTTTTCTGGTTTTTCTGTGTATCTATAGTTCAGTTTGTATTTTCGGTATTCAAATGTTGAAAGAAAGAATAACCAAAAAAATGTTCGAGACATTTCGCAAGTAACTTCCAATATAAAAAAAAAATAGCTAAATAGTCTTCACATACATAAACATAACATTAACATCTGGTTGTGAACTTGAGTGACCTGGCAATGACACAGTGCTTCGAAATGTAATAAGGTGAATGCCATCCGTTCTACATCCCTACACATATTTATTATGAAAATAAGGAAATTTAGAAACGCGTGTCAACCTTTTAAGAGAAGTTTCCCTGCCGGTCGCGCGGCCGCGTTAGGTATTCGTTTGGGATATTGCTGTCTTTATCGCTCGTGACATAAGCGCTCGCAGCCGTCCCCCAAATGCCTTCCGCAACGACTTCCGTATTCTATATTCATTATATTTTCTATGCCTGTGATTTTTTTGATTTTTGTAAAAATGCTTAGTCTGTAATTCTCGTGCAAAATTTACCTCTTGTTTTTGTTTACTTTTGAGCTCCTTTAATTCTGATACCTACTTATTACACATTTATATGAAAATCTGAAAAAACACAGGCATAGATATTTATGTCTAGTCCATACTTACAAAATTTCATCTACTTCTGTTGCCTAGTTTTCAAATGAGACCGGGACTACGTTTGTACGAAGAGACATCTCTTAAGGTACCTAATTATATTTCTCCGTAACAACGCTTTTGTCACAACAAAGCACTTTGCGACAACTTCACCACAGAAACATTGCTAAATGAGGTTTAATTTCAAGACAGAGATACCTAATTCTTGGCGCCAAAGCTCAGTGCAGTCATTTAAATCTTCCGAGATTAAAATTATAGCCTAACATCTCGTTACGCAGACAGCGAGTATTTCAAGAGCTTGAGTGGTGTTTCCGTGGAATTATTGCTCTCTCCCCGGCCGTTTAAATAATCTCAACGTGCAATAAAAGCTGGTCAAGCAATATATTGCAAGTTCACGTCTAGCGTTGCGCAAATACCCCGGCTAGTGCTTTGGGCAGGCGATCGCCGAGGAATCTTTTATCATACGAGGGGTGATCAAAGGGCATCCGTTTTAGTAAAAGGCATCATATTTCGGTCTTGTTAGATATGTTTGACTTTATGTCATCTTGTTGCAAGCTTATTTCAGTTTTACGCACAATGTTCGGGCGTAAATCTTTTTCTGTAATAGTTTTTGGAGCTGCACCTTCAATTGCATTTTTATAAGCTTTTTACAGGCTTTTATTTTACTCTTTATTGTAAATTCTGTAATAAATTATTCAGACAAACGTATAAAGAGAAAATTTGCTAAGAAAATCAGCTGCAATGTACCTAAGCCTAACTAATAAAACAACGAAAATACCCTAAAAAGGAGACCAGATGCAATTAAAACACAGAAGTGTAACAAATATACTTATTTTTGTAATAAATATATACACAATACAAACTTACCATCATTCAAAAATAAATCTAAAAGTCGCCGAAAATTCCTATTAAACTGAACGTCTTTTCGGCCAGACAATTACGTCGGTACTCCAACCACAAGCAATAGTCAGCCGACCAAGGGCAACCTGCCCCGTGGCGAACATCCTACCCAAGTAGTTGGAGTTACACTATGTTTCGTACACAACGACAATGTGCGATTACATCTAATGACTATGTGAAAAAGTTGCATTAACCGAGAGTGTGTCAAGCTCGTTAGGCACATTAGAGATTAGATTATGCTCGCTGGGAGCAGTATTTTCAGCACCATGACCATAACAGTTATATTAAGTAGGTGTGTTGTTATATAAAACTTGCTCTTGCAGAACTCTACAAAATCTTCCCTCTTGGAACTTTTTTGAAATTTTGAACAGTTGCATTTTCATGTCACAACAGAATTAGGTTATGTGTTCCAAGTTTTTTAAAACCACCCATCTATAGCATCACGTACAATATAATTAACGAATTTTGATTGCGGTTTATAGTTCTGTAGCTTGAGGTCCAACCTAAAATCAAACTATTTTCCTTCAGTCGAATCCGTGATACTTATGGGCCATAATGCTACGTAATTCACGCCTCTCAAAACTACGATCAAATTTTTTTTAACGTTATGATAAAAACTACAAAGAAATATTTCATCACCCCCGCTCCTCTTTTCCCCCTTATCCGTTAAACATTCTCTTTACAAATGACTCTTAAAAGTGCTTCCTAATGGATTAAACGTTAAGTAAAACTTAGAGGCCACGCAGAGCCAAGTTGCAACAACTTGGATCCGGCTTAATCTATTATAAGCTGTTAATCTCGTGCAGTGTTGAAGCTGTATTAGGCAGAAGATACTAGAGACCGGACGCCCGCTTGGATTATCGTTGCAGTGCTATTTATCGAATACAACCAAAATATTCTTTATATTATTGAGTACCACGAATCAGTACAAAATCGTGTCCATAGTTGGAAAATTACTGGGCCACGACTGTTGAACTTCAAGATATTTAACAGAGTTGTATAATACTAGACTTGTGGTTTCTTTTAGTTTTTATTAGAAGTTTTATTAAAGAAAAAATCCTTCTAAGTGGTAGCATACTCAAAAAATATTGTCTGCCAAACTTGTCTCTGGCTCCAGTGGTTTACGTTGTTGTCTACTAATCAGTTAATCATTCAATTAAAACTACTCTTTTACTTACTTGTATAAATAAAAGTTATATAAACAAAAATGTAACGGACTACAAAAAACCAGTTTAAAATTTATACCAGTCTGAAGTCGGTGGCTAAGCACGAGCCAGAGCAGTGAACATACAGTCTACCTCACCTACATTCTATGTATTGGGATTCAATCACTCCTGCTGGCTCGTGCTGAGGCACCTACTTCAGACTGGTGGAAAAATATTTTCATGGTTTTTTGTAGTCGGTTAAATTTTTCGTTATAAATTTTTTCATCGCGCTTTTTAGTGTAAATAATCTAAGATACAATAGTTTGATGTCAACTGCTCGTCACCTTTTACGATATATTGCTTTTTCCGATGCAGAGACGTTCGTTATTGAGGAGTCCTGGTGCTTCACGACCCGTTCCATTTCACTATATGCATTACGGTGAACATAAATTGCTTAGCAACTGTGTTAAAGTAATTGAAATTCAACCCGTGAAATACTTCTTATTGAGTAGTAGCTCCGTTGGTCAAATGTGGTCTTCATCTTCAGTTCCACTCCACCAAATGATGATTGTTAAGAGCAAATGCACGAGTTACTACTATATATATATCCAATTTACCGTAGGTGTTCCTACAATATCTGAAGAGTTCCCTCGATTTCCTTAGGATCCAATCATCAGCATATTTGGCATGTCTTTTAGACAAAACCTACTACTACTACTACTTCAACTACTTTACTTTTTTTTTACTATTCAATTCAAGAGTATTTAAATGACACGTAATTTAGATTAGAATATATGTACTCGTAGATAAGTAGATACTATTCTAAATGCAAGTGATACACACAACTTTAAAGTATTTTGCATGTCTTTCTGACAAAACATGTCGCACTATAAATTGTATGTAAACCATCTTCTTGATACCATGTTTGAGCGAATAATTGACTGATTAGACACTAAATTACTGATCAGATCCTTATTTGGTGCTTCTGGGACCTAATTGAAGGCATTCCTATACGATTTTTTTTTAAATCCCACTAATATTATAAATGCGAAAGTTTGTAAGTCTGTTTGTTTGTTTGTTCTATTTAGGTATGATTTTATTAAGATTTAGATTTCTATTACATAAACATAAATAGATTTGTTACAAATTCATTCAATTTGACAAAAAACCAACTGTTTGTTTGTTTGTTTGCTACTTCAACACGTCTAAACCGCTGAACCGATTTAGATGAAATTCAGTATACAGATAGTTTAAGTCCCGGGGAAGGACATAGGTTAGTTTTTTTTCATAGTTCCCGCGGGACAGTGAAAACCAAAATTTACGCGGACGGAGTCGCGTGTAACGGCTAGTTGGTTCATAAATGACGGAGTTCTGAGGTAACAAACAAAAAAACAACCGAATTGATAGCCTCCTGTTTTTGAAGTCGGTTAAAAAGTATTCTTAGTAAGTAAGTATCAATTCACTATAAAAGGGTAGTTTTTCTTCACAATTATAACTTGTGTTTCCAAATAATTTGTTAGTCACCTTCCTTTAGGCAATTATTAACCAGCTCTATTGTACTGCGATGACTAAACTGTACAACGTTACAAAGGGGAAGTTAAAGCTAGTTTAGTATATTAGTTTAGAAGATACTATAGGGACCCGTTCTGGCTTCGCACGGGTGCATTTTTAACACAAAAAGTCTCTAATCAAAGGCACTTCACATTTTTAAGCTCTATTATAATTTGCAAAAATCATTAGTATTTTACATGTCATTTCATTACATTATGTTTGAACTTTCCGTGAAAAATTATATAACTGATGGTACTTAATTATTATAACTTCAAATGTACCTTAACCATAATGCGTTTGTTTAAACAAAAACTGAATATACTGATGGTGAACATCGCATTAAACCGTTTGTAGCTTAGATCTAAGCTTACAGACGGCGGAAAGCGACTTTATTTTATACTATGTAAAGATTGTGAAAAGTAAAAAGATATTCGACTAGCTTGTAATTTCATAAGTTGTCATCAAATCTTTCAAATCAAATTTAAAACGCTTCTTGTAACCGAATTAACTTGATGATTATTAAGTAACATAAAGGAATATTTATACAATACAATACATTAACTCTTTATTGCACACCAACACAGTAAGCAGTACAGAAAACACAAGTACCTATATACGTAGACATTTATATCCTTAAGCAGAGTTTAAACTTGCAAGAAAAACCGATTGACCACTACAAACTCGTTGGCTTTACGGCCTCGCAATTTAATGCAACTTGCACGATTTTTCTTGCAAGTCTAAACTCGGCTTTAGACAGTTTTGAACATTTTAATATAGGCATGTTACTTCTGAGTCATAAAATCAAATTTGTGTAGGTATAACCAGTATCCCAAAACTTTTTTGATGTGTGTATACTCATACTTCAATATACTGCACTCGTAGCAAGGTGCCAATTTGCCATTTGGTGAAAATACCGCGCTGGATAAGTCCGCCTTTGTACTTAACACACCTTTTATTTATGATACCTTTTTGTACAATAAAGAGTATAAACAAACAAACAAACAAAATACCCTCATATTTAACTTTTCTAGCTTCGATCCAGTTATAAAATTACACAGAGGTATTACATACACATACTATGCTTTCTTATGCCTGTTTCACACGAGGGCCGAACAGTCGGGCGGGACAGTAGGACATAATAGTTTGGAAGGGTAGTGGCGTTCAAATGTAGAGCGAAAGAGTAGGACAGTCCGAGTGAAATTGCGATGGGCGCGCTCGCTGTCCTGCCCTTGGCACTGCACTGCCCTCGCGTTCACTGAAGTCCAGCCACAAGACAGACGAGCGAGAAAGGTGGTGGGGGAAGCAAACTGCCCCGAAAAAATAGACCGGCGAGCTATTAACTGTTCTGCCTATACTGCAGGGGGGGATAGTCGCCTATACCGTACTAATTCACGTTGATAGCCCCGCCATCTCCTTTGTTTAACGTAAAATAAAACAGATTGTTGTCAATTGTTTCAGATAGATGTCACTGTAAGTTTGAGATCACAAAATTTTATTTATTAAAAAATATTTTGTCGTTGATAAACTTTATTTTCGAAATTGACAATCGTATTGTAATTTCTAATATAAAAGTCACATAATTGTATCCGCTCAGTCGTTACAAATATTTTTTTGTGTAGCAACTCTCTATGTCAGGCGTCTATTCGCGCGCAACAAGGAACAAGATGGCTACGTTACAAGACAGTGCTGCAAACGGAAAAGTGGGGCTGGTTTAAATTTAAGAAGATTGAATTCAAGCGGTCTCACTTCTCTTGGCAGCCCTGTTTTTACTTTGTATGTGGTTTGAGCTGGGAAGCAAAACCAGTAAAGTAAAAGAATACCTGTGACTAGCTATACGTATGGATGGATATATACAGCAATGGTACTTGTTAAGAAATGTAGACAGCGCTTCAAAATCGTCTGCATGAACGAGCCGAGAGAGGGCTCTCTTTTCCCTGTATATTATAATACTCTTTGGGATACTGTCAAGACAGTACTGTTCTGCCTCGGCGTGTGCGTTCAGATTGTAGCAGTACTGTGCTGCCTACTGTCCTGCCCGACTGTTCTGCCCTCGTGTGAAACGGGCATTATGTCGCACTCACAGCAAGGTAAAAATACCTCTCACATTTATTTTTCCTAGCTTTCATCCAGCTATAAACTAACGAAGTCATAGCTTAGTGCTTGGATAGTGCATATTTTGCAGCGAATGGCCGCGGTCTCACCTATCGCGCGAGCCAGCGACTATGTCGTCAATTTACTTGTATACTGCGCTATTGGCTTTAACAGTCCTGGCCGGCAGTTTAGGTGAGCTGCAGTTTTCGTATTCACAAGGTCACATGTTAGTTATCACGTTATAAGTGACATTATTGGGAGGGTGCGAAGTACTAGGTGGGGGTAATGAAATCTATCGCAGCGCTCATAGTGGCCAAAAGAAGAAATAATCTAGGCTCTGTATCTGTCATACTCATATGAATCTGTCATTAACAAACCAATTTGTATAAACTTTAACTACCTAATTTTAGTAATAGATGCTTGTGTTATGATGCTTGAATTATATAATTTTACTATTATTCAAAGAAACCAATAAGATAGCTTTATCTTTTCGTTTTACAGTAAAAGTACAACTAAACTTACAGTACTTACGTACAACAGTCACGATTATTACTTCATGTAAACAAATCGTGACATAACGAAAATAAAACACACTTTTTGAATTAATTTTACTTACCTCATTTAATTTTAATGACCAAAAATGAATTCACAACCTTTTGTCCACCCAAATCACGGTATCACAGTAATTTTGTATTATAAATTAATACGTTATAGGTTTGGTTTTTGTCACAATGTCGCGATGAAATTTCAAAACGTCAGAGCATCAGAGCCAAAAAAGTTGCGGACGCTAGGTGGCGCTGATGTCGTGGGTTTAAGAAGGTACTCTAAATGATTGTCAATGCATGTTTCTTCATATTTAAGTATAAACTTTGATTACTGGCTCCTCTGTGCTCATTTTGGTATGGTAGGTACTGTGAGTGTTCATAATGTTGAGTACTGTACCTACCGTTTGATTCCTGACCCACCGTAGAATGTTCTCACATTAAGTGTCATAATGAACGCCCTGTCAAGCAATGCGATGTCACTATGGCTTTTTATACGAAAAGGTTTCACAGTGGATCACAACAAAATTCAGTTGGTTCGATAGTACCTATAAAGGTCTCTATGTATAAGGCATCCCATAAGGAAATCTTAAAAATGAAAATGGTTATTCTTTACGTTATTTGGAACGTAACAACGAAAATGCAATATCGCTTACGAGTTATGACCCAAAAGTTTTCGAAGCGCAAAGTAATCACCTTAAGCGATGGTCCAAGCAAGTCCAATGCACACAATACTTGGCGTACTCTATTTGCCACGGCACTTTGAGTAAAGTCTGTGCCAGGCATCCGCTACGGTTAAACACTCTAAAGGTGGTTTTCCACCGGCGAGGCGAGACGAGACGAGGCGAGACGAGAATTGAAATTTGTATGGCAGCGCCTGCGGCGGCTGGCGGCGGGCGCGCGAGATTGCATACAAATTTCAATTCTCGTCTCGCCGGTGGAAAATCACCATTAGACTCCGTTTCTACCAAAGATGTGCGAGGATGTGTTGCGAGGAATGTGTTTTTTATGAACCAATAGAAACGCTTAATTTACCTCACCTCGCTCCGCTCAGCTGTTTCCACCAGTGATGTGCTGTGAGAGAATAAATGAAGCGTTTCTATTTGTTCATGAAAACACGTTGCTCGCAACACATCCTCGCACATCTCTGGTTGTAACGCAGCCTTAAGAGAAGTTTCCCTGCCGGCCGCGCGGCCGCGTTAGGTTCGTTTGGGATATTGCTGTCTTTATCGCTCGTGACATAAGCGCTCGCAGCCGTCCCCCCATGCCTTCCGCAACGACGTCCGTAATTTATATCGAGATAGCCTGTAGGCTTTTCAAGATTTGGGCGGTTGAATTTTGGGTTTCGTTGTCCTTATATTATACGAAAAGTGTAGCACAGAAACCAATGATATTTTACAATCAAGATATTCATTATATTTTCTATGCCTGTAGTTTTTTCGATTTTTGTAAAAATGCTTTATTAGTCTGTAATTCTCGTGCAAAATTGACATCTTTTTTTTGTCGACTTTTAAGCTCCTGTAATTCTGATATTACACATTTATATGAAAATCTGAAAAACCACAGGCATATTATAATTACGTCTAGTCCATACTTACAAAATGTCATCTATTTCTATTGCCTAGTTTTCAAATGAGACCGGGACTACGATTGTATGGAGAATGGAACGATGAGACTTCTCTTAAGCTGCGTACACATCTGAGGCATTAGTTACGCCACACATTGGGCTAAAATGTAACTAACACGTTTTTGTGCACGTGAACTTAATACTTGTAGTTATCGCCTGTGGAAATTAGCGTAAACGATGGTGCAAGCAAGTCCAATGCACACGATACTTGGCGTTCTCTATTCGTCACGGCACTGAGAACAGTCTGCGCCGGGCATCTGCCCCGGTTAAACACCCTAAAGCTGCGTACTCACCTGAGGCAAGAGTTACGCACCTACGTGTTATAATGGGCTAAAATGTAACTAATGTCGTCTTGTTCACGGACAATTATTTGAAATTACCTACAGGAATCAGTGTCCAACCAATCAAGTCTAATGCACACTATACTTGGCGTACTCTATTCGCCTCGGCATTTTAGGCCTGCAGGGCTACTATGAAACTCGAAACTCGAAGTTCGTGTCGCGCGGTCCCTCTCGTTTTCGTATTAAACAGTATAAGTGTCAGAAGGACCGCACGACACGAACTTTGAGTTTCGAGTTTCGTAGTAGCCCTGCTGAGCCAGGCAGCAGCTCTGGTTAAATATCCTAAAGCTGCGTACATATCTTAGGATAGAGTTACGCGTAAAATTGGGATCGAATTGTACAAGCATACTTATAGTCAAGGGTAAACAAGAAAATATATTAGTAAAATAGCTTTACCTAATCTTTAGGTTTGCCAATTTAATAAAAATTTCAGATCTTAATGTAGAACACCCTAACGCAGCAATTAAGATTACGGGATTTTTACATGCGTACCTTTTTTATGGTATAGGGGGGAAACGAGCAAACGGATCGCCTGATAGTGTAACGTGCCATTTAAAAGTAAACAGAAAAAGGGTGCGCGAATTATCATATTATGCAAATAAAAAGCTTGCGTCGTTTTTTTCGAGTGCACGAAAATAGGAGGCGCGTTAATTATTTAAGGACCCTGTTGAATGTTAAAAAATGGACTGAGCTTTTTTATTTTGATGCTGGGGCTGACAGATATGTGAAATACATATTTCAGACACGTTACTCATGGAAATACTGTATTGGGCCTGGGAATTCAATATGGGGCAGTGGTGTGGTGTCGTAACAACTCGATGCCCACCGAGTTGCCATTGTTTTACGCGACGTCAGTGATGACATGTTGGTAAAGTTGCGTATATATGTGGGAGATTAAAGGAAGATATCAATAGGTAAAACAGCGTTCAAATCAACACAGCATATTTATTTAGAAATAAGGCATTTGTCCAAGAACAACAATATATGCGATATATTAAATTAGCATTAATTATGACTATGTGTAATAGTCTTTTAAACAATGCAACAGTATCATCATCAAAGTCACTTACTTACAGGGGTTCCACCATCAGGTAGGTATAGTAATTTGTATGAAGCACAACGATAAAGACACAGTATGACAGTAATGACAGTATGAACTAGTTTCTATAGGAAAATGGCGTTACCTGGACTACGTCAACAGCTCAGAGCACAGCTTGTGCGATGTTCGCAACTGAATGATATCTGAGCCGGCGACGGCAGGTAGGTCCTATTTATAAAAGCGAACAAACAAATGACGTCACACCGGGTGGGAGCGGTTTAGCGACCAACTTGTTTAAGAGCTAATTTGGAACCGTTAAAATTCAAAATATATTAAAAAACAACTCTTCTCCCACACGGCCATACTGACGAGCAGCCGACTCGGCTCGCGATATTTTACAATACAATAAAAATATTTTTGCACACAACAAACATTTTCTTACACTGACACTAGTTTATTAATATTTATTACAGTTACAGTCAAAGAAAATAATAAAACATCACAAATTTGTCCAAATCTTACAGATTATGCAGCTTCCAAGCTTAGTTTAGCTTAATTATTTGTCTAATTAAGTCATCGTTAGCATCGATGGAGCTAATTTCCTAAAATTTGGTTCAAAGTCAAAGTCAAAGTCAAAGTCAAAATATTTTTATTCAATTTAGGCTATAACAAGCACTTATGAATTGAATTGACCTAGTATCGATTGAACGGTCCAAATAACATGGCAAGAAATTAAATTGCAATGATGAGCCTACGATTGAGTGTCAATTCACATGACAGTGGTCAATTTGCATGACTGAGTGTGTCAATTCACATGACAGTGGTCAATTAGCATGACCGAGAGCGCCAATTCACATGACAGTGGTCAATTAGCATGACCGAGAGCGCCAATTCACATGACAGTGGTCAATTCGCATGACCGAGAGCGCCAATTCACATGACAGTGGCCAAATCGCATGACCGTGGTTCAACGTTGATGATCGTGTTGTACGCTTAAACGACTGAAACAGTCCCAGTCTCGCTCAGAAATATATGATGGACTCATGCATCGTGATATGCTGGCCAGGCAACACGTAGCATGAACAATCATATAATGAACAGGACGTCCGGACAAAAAGGAGAAAAAGAACACTTGCCAAATTATTGTAAGCTATCTGAATCCACCAATAAGTGTAACTCTTAGATCTTTGATGCTGACAAACTCGGACTGTAGCGAGTTGGTGTGACTTAGATACAACACCTCACGGTTAGTGTAGACAATTTTCGTCGTACTTGTCTTGTTATCAACAACTGACGTCAAGTGAAATGGTCAAGTAACCTAGTAAGAAACAGGTTGTCACGATGCTAAGTTAGTAGTAAGTAAACAATAAGGGAAGTTATAATATTCGCGTTGCACATATTTTAGTTTCAAAATATTGCAACGCTCGGCACGGGTAGCATGTAGGATAGTAAACTCATGTCTACCCCTTTCATCGTAATTGTACCAAATTTATGCAATCAGGAGATGAAGCAAATTTATATGTGTGATCTTTATAATGTTAAAAAGATCTATAATTACTTCGTTTACTCAAAGTTGCGTAAAAAGTCTCAAAAGATGGCACTGGTATACACAATTGATGTCTTGCCGATTTATTGTATTTATTAAAATTGAACTGAAAAATGTGAAAACAAATAACCAGCAGCTTCATTATATTTTTACCTTTCAATTTATTTTTATTTCATTTTATTAATTACAAATTCAATCTCAATTGTTGTAATTTACTACTCGATGCCCAAATTATGTATGTAATAACAAATTTTTAAATTTGTGGAACTATCAAAACGCTATGGTCAGTCGTAGCTCGAAATAAATTATTATTTAATTCGATTAGTCCCATTCTATCCTTGAGACCAGCGACAAGCATCTAGCAAAAATCAAGCGCTTCGCATCCATCATTAGGATTGTTAAGTATGATGCCTAGAACGGAATGACAAACTATAGAAATTTACTTATTTATTACTAACCGTACGTTGCTCACAAGAGTATTTTAGACTGCTCTTGAGGGTAGTTTTAGTAAGGCCACTGCCTTCAAAATTTTTATTTGTCATCAGTCTCAACCCTCATGGTAACCATTGGTACGTTACATCTAGAAACAATCGACTACATAACTCGGCCAAGCTGACACTTCGCTGCCAAAACATGTTAGCTAATAAAGAACCTTTTACCATTGCAATTCGTACATACAATGTGTAGCCCTAAGTCACGGGCTTGATCCCTGGTCGCGCCAGATAAGAATATACAATCTTGGCAAAACGTGTTTTTTTTTTACTCTAAACAGGTTAAGGTTTCTTTATTACTAGTTTTAACGACAAAATAAATATGACATCTCACTGAATAGGAGAAAAATTAATAAAGCCAGCTTAATAGCTGCCTGGCAAAGCCAGAACATACTTTACGTACCGCGATTCTACTGTTCAGCGCTTGAAAGGACGTTATGATTACTAGAACCAGCTCTGGTTAGAACTAGATCAATTAGTGTCAATCATCCCATGATAGCTCTATCCTAGTACAAATCATTATTATAAGAATAACGCCGAATGTACTACGTGAAGTACAAATGATACAACGAAATACGAATTTTATAGCTATCGAAATAATGTCCCAATACAAGACTATTTATACCCAGGACAGTTTAAGGTAAAGTTTCCTGGCTTACGAGAAAACTGTTACTATGAGTAAAAGTCGCGGAAGTTTAAAACAATAAAATATACAGACACCGTATAATCAACACATGTGCAACTTTACGAGATAAAAATTATATAGATTATGGATCTGGAAACATTAGTTCACTTCATTAGACTTTCAAATAAGTTTTATGATTGCAGGAGCTTTTATAATAAAAATGATTACTCCAAAACAACAAAACTATAAATACTGTCACAGAATTACTATTATTGACGAAATGAGCTAAGCGACCGGTTACACTGTGTGCTTGTAGTTATAGTGTTATCATACCACAATTGTACACAGTTTTCAAACAATCACTTCTCATTCCTCATTAACTTATTTATAGAATCACTGTATTAGGTCACTGAACCGCAATTACAAATGTACTTAGGTAACTTTAACCCATTTCAAAAATGGTTTTGATGATATGTATAATACTGTTAGAAAATAAAAAAGTAAAAACAAACTATTAGCCTAGCCTGTCTACCGTACGATATGTTCAAGTAGTCAGCTTGAAATAACCGTTAATAAACAAAACAAAGTGACGATACGTCGCCATCTCATCTACCCTCAAATGGGAAATATAAAAGTTCATGTCTTTAGTGATGAGATAAATTAACCACCATGTTCAAAACACAATTAATTGAATTTCGCTGTACACTCTATAGACAGACATAACTTTATTCGACATCAAACTTATATTTATAGAAAAACATTTGATGATGTCTAAAAGTAATTTGTCTCAGAGCTGATTTTCAATAAATACCTTCATATTTTTGCATCTAACGTGTGACCGGAATCAGCACAAATAAATTTGTGCAAGAATAGTACAAGAAATATATAAATTTATAGATTAAGAACAAACAGCAATAGCGTAGTGAACTGCGCTAAATATGTATGAAACCAAACGCAACCAGTTGCTTAGGTACATATTAAACACGCACCGCACGCCTACAACGTGTTTCAAAGTCAAAAAGAAGGCAATAGTATTAGAGGTAAGAAGAGGTAGCCTTCCCGCTCGCGGGGAGTGCTTGTTGCAAATTATTTGTCATTATCAATATCATTATTATTAATTAATTTTATTAATTATTATCATTTTGCAAAGACTTGCAAAGTGAAAGGAACATTTTGGCGTAAAGCCGTTAAAGTAGTCAAATAGCTACTAGTCATATGAATCTGAATTTGTGAACTAGATAGATACTTATTGTTTTATATTGAAGTGGGCAGATGTCCTCAAGAGTTAAGTAATCTACGATTATACGAAAAACACACTTATAATCCTTGCGATAGCAGGGTGCCTAGATTTATCGCAAGTAAATGCAGTAATTCGCACTACCCAAAGGTTTTCATCCATCTACCCAAACACAGAAGTGCTTATTAAACTTGTTAGTATTGTTGCTAGAAAGACAGTAATTAAGTACATAATAGGGTAGTTGACACAAAAATTCAAAAATTGTATGAAGCAACCCTTTTAACATCAAAATAATAATCAACTGTAAAACTTGATTTTTAGTAACTTTGAAAGAATTAAGTAGTCAACCGAGTTTGCAACTAAGTGACGTTACAGGTAGGGCTTGCAATCCGGATAACCGGATATCCATATTATCCGGATATCCGCCCATTTTCGAATCCGGATAGGAAGCTCTTCATTATCCGGATAATTTGGATAATTCGAATATCTGATATTAAGCGCGCGCTCGCGCATTGTGAGAGGTTAGTGTAGTGTATGCATACACACAGATACATTTATTTTTGTATTAGGAAGGTTTACATGCAATACTTATTAGTTAGGTTCATTCTTAACATCTTGTTTGGTAGTGGCGATGATGAATTTTTGGTAAATGTGTATGTAAGTAATGTATGTGTTTATTTTATTAATATTATTATATTTTATGTATTTTTTCAATCTTCTATATATATTTTTACCTTACATTACACACACCTGCTTTGATCACCTTTTTTCTTGATTCTATGTTAATAACATCGTCAGGTCGAATAAGAAGGTAGAAGAAGAGATCGCTTTTTAGCGATTAGACCCCTGTTTTCTCGTCTCCTACCCTACCTTTTATGTTCTGATTTCATTTTATAATGAATGTTTTTTGGTGTTAAATACAATACGCTTTGTATTGTATTGTGTTATTTATTCTTATAATAGAGCAAGAGCCCGCAAGAGCCAGACCTTCGTTATAGTATCGTTATAATCCTTCGTTATAGTCCGACTACAGGACCAGAGCACGAAGCCTATTCCTTTGCAGCGGGGAGTCAGACAAGGAGATGTGATCTCTCCGAAACTGTTCACCGCTGGATTGGAAGATGATTTTAAGGTTCTGGACTGGAAAGGACGAGGCATTAACAATAATGGGGAGTACTTCACTCACCTTCGATTCGCCAACGATATTATAGTCATGGCTGAGACTATGGAGGACCTCAGTGCTATGCTCGCTGACCTCAGCAGAGTTGTTTCCGACCGAGTTAGCTTAAAAATAAACATGGACAAGACGAAAGTCATGTCTAATGTTGTGCCAGCTCCCGTAATAGTCGGAGGCTCTGCGCTCGAAGTTGTTGACGACTATGTATACCTGGGACAAACGATCCAGTTAGGTAGGTCTAACTTCGAGAAAGAAATCACTCGTCGAATCCGACTCGGCTGGGCAGCATTCGGGAAGCTTTGCAGTGTCTTTTCGGCCAAATTACCGCAGTGTTTGAAGTCAAAAGTCTTTGACCAGTGCGTGTTGCCAGTGATGACATACGGATCTGAGACGTGGGCGCCAACGATGGGCCTTAATAGGAAGCTCAAAGTCACTCAAAGGGCTATGGAGAGGTCTATGCTCGGGGTTTCTCTTCGGGATAGAGTCAGAAATGATGATATCCGCAGTAGAACTAAGGTTACCGAAATAGCCCGAAGAATTGCGAAACTGAAGTGGCAGTGAGCGTGCTCGCAGGACTGATGGCCAATGGGGTAAGTAGGTTCTCGAATGTCGTCCGCGGAGCGGGAGACGAGCCGTCGGTAGGCCTCCAATAAGATGGAGCGACAACCTGGTTAATATCGCTGAATTGCGTTGGATGCGGAAAGCACAAGACTGGTCCGAGTTGAGAGCCTTGGGCGAGGCCTAAGTCCAGCAGTGGACGTCTTTCGGCTGACATGATGAATCGAATCTACTACATAGAGATTCCTGAATGTTATGCTTTTAAGATCAATTATGTACACCTATGTTCCACAAATAAACGTATTCTATTCTATTCTCTCGATTCTGAGTATTTCTGAGCAAAGTGCTTTCCGGTTTTCAGTTATATTAAAAATTAACACCGTGCATAAAAAAAAACTTTCAGCTTTTAAAATATAACGAAGGTTTGGCTGTCGTGGGCTCTTGGTCCGTAAGGCAAAATAACAACAAGCAGGAGACAGAGAAGTTATAAAGTGTTTTTAAGTTATTTCACTCATTAAAGTGACAAAATAATGATTTTTACGTGCGTATAAGACAATTAGTGATTAAGTTAATTAACACGATTCGTCTGATGAAACAAATTTAAAATTGTTTTTAGCGTTTTTTTAAATATTTGGAAAATTATTCAAATTATTCAAAATAACCGGATATCCGGATACTGAGATTTCAAATATCCGAAATATCCGGATAATAAAAAGTTACCGGATAGTGCAAGCCCTAGTTACAGGTCAATAACTGCCGTATAAAATTAATCGGCAGAGTATGTAAGTTTGGTAATCTCAAATACCAAAAATATTAAATGTCTAAAACCAAAATGTCTAGAACCACAATTTACAAAATAAAATTTTATCGTCAAGCCAATGCGATCCAAGCAGGTTTGCAAAATGGGATTTACCGGTCTTCGCATCTCGTCCAACTTTTCTTTGCAACGCTGAAGGTTCACTCGTCGGTACCACCATCGCAAGTGGGGGTGAGGGCGTCGGTGATGTCGTCAGGTCGCTGCGTTGCCGGCGCGTGTATACGCCACCTTGGAGCAGGTACACGCCACGTCGGCGCATGTGCACGCCACGTCAGCGCCCGTGTACGCCACGTCGGCGCATGTGCACGCCACGTCGGTGCATGTGTACGCTACGTCAGCGCCCGTGTACGCCAGGTCAGCGCATGTGCGCGCCACGTCGGCGCATGTGCCGCCACGTCGGCGCATGTGCCGCCACGTCGGCGCATGTGCATGTTATCGAAAGATGCAGCATTGAAGTCCATGAAAAACATCAAAGCAAAAATGCATTAATAATTTAGTAGGTACACATTATCCCGCTTCTGATGTGGGAGATTAAAGGAAGATATCTGTAGTGTTTGTGTATATAAGCTATAACAAGGATGACTAGTCTCGGGTTCGCGGGTAGTGGGGAGACAGTTACGTGAGAGCCGTTGGCGAGTGCGGACGTGTTTACCCTAGCTAAGTACTGGTGACGTAACGAGCCATATATATATGTTTCCCCTGTTTGTGTGAGTACTACATGTGGCGACGAGGATAAAGATAAGTAAACAAAAATAATAATTACAAAATAATAAATGTTCATTACACATAATTTCGCAAATAAATGAGGGTATCTCAACATTCAACAATACTTATTTACAACAAGAATACACTAATTTAATAAAATAATGATATTCAAATTATACATGCGGTAGGTAATCACCGTTACGTATGAAAACAAAGAAATGTCAGAATCGACAAATCTTTCGAAACAATAATTATTAGTCCTAAATTTACGAACATTACAATTTTAATTGAATCTTGCAACTGCCGAGCGGCTCAGATTGGGACGGTCAAGCAACCAGTTCTATTTCGAGAAAAACACAATTATTTATTATTTTATCCAAAAGGTTCGATATCCTTCCTAATTATTTTGCTTTCCATATTATGATACTTAAATAAAGACAAATAGGTTAGCGAACAAGCATACAATGAAATCAATTGAATAGTTACTTTTTCCCCTAATGAAACGATTGTTTTACACGTCGAAGGAATATGCCAAAACAAATGGATTTGAGTATTGTTTGGTATCCAATGGCAAGATATTTCTACGTAAGCAAGATGGCGCTGGGGTAATTCCCATCAGGAGTGAGCAGGATGTGCAGAACTTGTATAAATCAAACAATGATAAGTGACTAGCCTTTATTCTGCTTTGTTTACTTTTTGGCAACTTTTATGGGGTGTTAAAAGTATCCTGGTATTACCTGTTGATTTTCTCATGGTTTCTTTATTGGGTGAAGATGATAATTGTTCTTATATTGCTGATGATAATTTTCCAAGGTATACAACCAAATTGCAATGTTTAATTATTAACCTTACTTATTCTTAATATAGATGTATCTCATTATGTAAATTAATATCTCACGTCTCAAGTTGCTATAAAATGTTTGTTAATTTGTCGGCTAAAAATGGGTAGCACGGTTGATATTAGTGATGATCTGGATAATATTGCAATTTTTAAAGCGTATATTATGTGCTCACCAGGAAATTGTTTAAGTTATCTTACAAATGTCAGGGAATCCTTCACGGTTCTGGGTCTAAACATTAGGAGCATTGGCTGCAATTTTAATGAACTTCAAATACTCCTGAAAAGGATAGATATCGTGTTTGACGTTCTCATACTAAGCCAGTGTTGGCTTAGTAAATGCCAATACCTTCCCAGTTTGTCACGCTACGCATCTTTCAAATCTAATTGCGTGAAGCAGAATGATGAGGTGGTTATTTTTGTTAAGTCGGGTTTGGTGTGTACCGTTGTGAAACCATCTTTCAATGATGCCAACTGTCTTATACTGAAGTTTGCCAACGAAATGGCCTTGATTGGTACCTATGTATTGGTCTCCCTCAACAAGAAACATTGTAAACTTTCTGGAATCACTTGATATAACACTAAAATCACTACACTGTTTCAAAACAATTGCACTAATTGGGGATATAAACATTAATTTGGAACCTGGTTGTAGTAGTGCTGATGCGGATTCATATTTGAATATTGTTGCTGCTAATGGGGTTGCCGGCCCATACTTTTCCCACTAGGAAGGGCAGCTGTCTTGATCACGTTTTATTTAACTTAAGTCTGATACTGCATGTACCACTTTAATCCTGGATTCGTTTATTACTGACCATGCCCCTGTCATTCTGTCTTGTTGTCGTGAGGTGATATCAAGCAAAGCGTCACGTACAAAAATTATATTTGACGAAGCTGTTAGTGTCCAGCGAATTATAAATACAGATTTTTCTTTTATTTTGTCCATTACTGATGCTGAAATAGCTGCGCATGCTCTTGTTGAAACTATATCGAATGTGGGCAGCACTCATTCTCGATCTGTCAACGGTAGTAGCAAGATGAGAATTATTAAACCGTGGATGGCTCCTGGTCTGCTACGCTGTATCAGAAACCGTGACCGACTTTATAAATAAACTAAAAAAGATCCCAATGATCAGCTGAGCAAATTGACATATACCTGCTACAGAAACGTCTGTAAGAACCTATTAAAAAGATTAAGCAGAGTTATGAATGTATGGAGTTTATCAAAGCTAAAAAAAAAATTCCGAAGGCTGGAAATTAATTAAAAGTATAACAAATCATAACCCAAATACCTCCACAGCTGAGAAACTACTATCCTTGAATCCTAATCCGGTATTGTCAGTTAATATAGTTAATCAGTACTTTGGCAGTGTTGGTAGGGAGTTTTGGCCGCCAAGTTTCCCAGTCAGTCGTGCGCAAGTTTTGCCTCGCATCAACACAGCAGTGGTGAAGTTAACTCAATGGCGTTGGAGGAAACTGATAATGAGGAAGTTGAACGAATCATTATGGACTTCGCAATTGTGCTGTAGGTTGGGACAACATCCCTGCATCTCTGCTTAAGGCCTCTCGACATGTTCTTGTGCCAATCTTGACGCACGTCTATAATCTCTGTCTGTCGACGGGTACATTTCCCGCGTCTTCAAGAGAGCCCTCGTTCATCCTATTTATAAGAGTGGAGACAGAGACAGTGTCAATAATTATAGGCCCATCTCAGTGTTAACTACGCTTTCTAAAATCCTGGAAAAGATTTTAAATTGTCGCTTAGTAAAATATCTTCAATTTGGCTTTCGGAGTGGAAGATCAACTGAAGATGCTGTTTTAACTATCACTAATTCTATTGTAAACAATTTAAGTTCGAAGCTTAAAACGATAGGCATCGTTTTGGACCTATCTTAGGCTTTTGACACTGTCTCTATTCCTATCCTCTTAAAAAAAAAAAAAAAAAAAAGAAGCTAGAAAAATTGGGGTACGGGGACTTGTACTCGATATGCTTCAGAGTTACCTAAGTTGTCGCACACAGATGGTCCGCATTGGTAACTACACAAGTGAAGACATGTCTCTTACATTTGGCTCTTATTTTTGATATACGTAAATGATCTCTGGAATCTTAATATGGAAAATGTTAAAGTGCTAGCTTACGCTCATGGTACTGCCCTGATCCTACAAGCGCCAACTTGGAAGGAGGTTCGCATACTCGCTGAGACCACCATGCAAATGGTGATGCAATGGCTGACACACAATCTTCTTACAATTAATATCAATAAAACTACATTCGTACCATTTGCTGCCAGAGCGTATTCTCTGCCCTCTCCGCCTCTAGTTGTACAAGCACACAACTGCGGTTGTGACAACAACAAATGTACCTGCCCTGGGTTAACGCAATCTCGATGTGTAAATTATCTGGGAGTTATTATAGACTCACTAATGACTTGGAATGAGCAGGTCGTAGCAGCTGTGGGCAGAGTTAAGAAACTATATATATTTAAGACCCTTAGACATGTCACGGACATGACTTTTCTAAAAACTGTATATTTTCGCTGGCGCAATCAGTTCCATATTGTCTTCCAGCGTGGGGAGGAACTGGAAAGACCAGATTTCTCCGTTTGGAGAGAGCTCAAAGAGCTGTGCTTAAAGTCATGTTAGGCAAGCCAATTGGATTCCCCACTGTTGAGTTGTACTCAATAGCTAAAGTCCTAACTGTTAGGCAAATGTTTATTCTCAAAATTATTCTACGCAAACATCTTGACCTTTCTTTCGATCACAATAACCAAGATAAACGACGTGGTGGCCGCATTTGCAAAATTAGAAATTTCCGTATTGCACTTGTGAATAAACAATCTTTTTATCTTTCGGCACACATATACAATGAGTTGAATAGGTTACTGAACATCTACCCACTCTCATACTATGAATGTAAAAGTAAGGTTACTAAATTTCTGTTAAATCTCACATATCATGAGACTGAGTTATTAATTAGATGAAACTAGCGCAAGTGTTTGGGGTGATATGTTTGTAGTTGGTAATTGAATTACTTGTCAGCAATTTTAACTAATTGAACCAAGTGCCAACCGCGAAGACGCGTGATGCTGTCAAAATAAGACATTAATGACATTTTAATAACAACTACGGCACGCGTCGTCGTGAATGACTCTACCTGTGTCACTTTCACGTTTGTAAGTGGGCGTGAAGCACGTGTTCACTTAAACACAAGTAATTGTATCGGCAGTACGGGCCTTCATGAAATTGTAAACCGTGCGTAAAATGTGTTTGGCAGTACGGGCCCTCATGAAATTGTAAACCGTGCGTCATTGTGTTGTAGGCAGTACGGGCCTTCATGAAATTGTTAACCGTGCGTAAAATGTGTTTGGGCAGTACGGGCCCTCATGAAATTGTAAACCGTGCGTCATTGTGTTGTAGGCAGTACGGGCCTTCATGAAATTGTAAACCGTGCGTAAAATGTGTTTGGGCAGTACGGGCCCTCATGAAATTGTAAACCGTGCGTCATTGTGTTGTAGGCAGTACGGGCCTTCATGAAATTGTAAACCGTGCGTAAAATGTGTTTGGGCAGTACGGGCCCTCATGAAATTGTAAACCGTGCGTCATTGTGTTGTAGGCAGTACGGGCCTTCATGAAATTGTAAACCGTGCGTAAAATGTGTTTGGGCAGTACGGGCCCTCATGAAATTGTAAACCGTGCGTCATTGTGTTGTAGGCAGTACGGGCCTTCATGAAATTGTAAACCGTGCGTAAAATGTGTTTGGGCAGTACGGGCCCTCATGAAATTGTAAACCGTGCGTCATTGTGTTGTAGGCAGTACGGGCCTTCATGAAATTGTAAACCGTGCGTAAAATGTGTTTGGGCAGTACGGGCCCTCATGAAATTGTAAACCGTGCGTCATTGTCGATTTCGACGACCAGATGGCCTAGTGGTTAGAGAACCTGACTACGAAGCTTGAGGTCCCGGGTTCGATTCCCGTGTCGGGGCAGATATTTGTATGAATAATGCGAATGTTTGTTCTCGGGTCTTGGTGTTTAATATGTTTTATGTATCTATCTATATAATTATATTTATCAGTTGCGTAGTACCCATAAAACAAGCTTTGCTAAGCTTACTTTGGGACTAGGTCAATTGGTGTGAATTGTCCCGTGATATTTATTGTGTTGTAGGCAGTACGGGCCTTCATGAAATTGTTAACCGTGCGTAGTTGTTGCATTGTGGGCAGTACGGGCCTTCATAAAATTGTAAACCGTGCGTCAAAGTGTTGGGTTGAGGTAGTACGATCTGTCAGTTAACGGTAAACTACGTGTTAATGTAGGTACTATGGGCATACATATATACCAAACATACATATAGGTCAAACATTGAGACGGAATGTGATCCACTTAAAAAGACCCGAAGGGAATGGGAAGTTAGAGACGTAGACGAAGAAAATAAGGAACTAAACCAAAGTGAACGGGAAGACAATGACATAAATAATTAAATATAAGAATTCATAAAGCAATTAATAAATGTTCGTGTGATTAGTGATTGAAAAATGTATCTAATTAAAACGTAAATCAAGTAACTAAAAAACGTCCTTAATATATTAAATAATTAAAGAATTTGTTGTTATACTTGCATTTAGTCAGTTCTTTCAATAAAATTACAATAAGGAAGGGATGTAGTGTTTGTGTATATAAGCTATAACAAGGATGACTAGTCTCGGGTTCGCGGGTAGTGGGGAAACAGTTACGTGAGAGCCGTTGGCGAGTGCGGACGTGTTTACCCTGGCTACTGGTGACGTAACGAGCCATATATATATGTTCCCCTGTTTGTGTGAGTACTACATATCAATAGGTAAAACAGCGTTCAAATCAACACAGCATATTTATTAGAAATAAGGCATTTGTCAAGAACAACAATATATGCGATATATTAAATTAGCATTAATTATGACTATGTGTAATAGTCTTTTAAACAATGCAACAGTATCATCATCAAAGTCACTTACTTACAGGGGTTCCACCATCAGGTAGGTATAGTAATTTGTATGAAGCACAACGATAAAGACACAGTATGACAGTAATGACAGTATGAACTAGTTTCTATAGGAAAATGGCGTTACCTGGACTACGTCAACAGCTCAGAGCACAGCTTGTGCGATGTTCGCAACTGAATGATATCTGAGCCGGCGACGGCAGGTAGGTCCTATTTATAAAAAGCGAACAAACAAATGACGTCACACCGGGTGGGAGCGTTTAGCGACAACTTGTTTACGAGCTAATTTGAACCGTTAAAGTTCAAAATATATTAAAAACAACTCTTTTCCCACATATATGTCGGTGGCCGATCGTAAAATCCGCCAGATCACGAAATTCCTAGGCATATATCGTGAAATGCCGCCATTTCAGGGACATCCGCCATATCGTTCAAAACTCACCGTTTAGCGATTTGCCTAGTGACGTTTAGGCAGATCATGAAATTCCTAGGCATATCATGAAACGCCGCCATTTCATGATTTGGCCAGTTTAGGCAGATCATGAAATTCCTAGGCGTATCATGAAACGCCGCCATATCGGTTCTGCCACTTCGCCGGCCGCTGCCGCGGCACGCTCGATTCGCTCGCTCGGCTCGTGCGTCGTGATCACAATTAATACTAACCACTCCTCGCTTCGCACGTCGTACCTAAATTTTTCTATATAAATAAATAACAACTGGTGAATACTCTATTTATCAACAAAATACTAACCTCTTAAATACGGGCAGACGTGCATGGTTTTTCACATTATAATAATAATAATAATTCAATCACTATTTTCGGTTTAAAGATCATTTTGTTGCGATGCCGACATTTTTCACGCGCTAAACAAACACGGCCGGTCAGCTGGGCACGGCCGCCATTGCATAGGTACGCAGCGCCACCAGTGGCCAAAAAATAAACTATTTTACGATGTGCCCGGTATAGAACTAGGAATATCGACGAATGCGTTGCTCTAATCGATCTGCCGTATTATTTCTCAGGCACATCGTGATATGCCTGGCCAACGTTTAGGCATATCATGAAATGGCGGCGTTTCACGATATGCCTAGGAATTTCGTGATCTGGCAGATTTTACGGTCGGCCGCCGACATATACATACCTACTAACCGCCGGGTGTTGCATCCGTCTAAGTAGCACGTGGTCGTGGTCTTAAAAATGGTCTCCGTTCATCGTTACTTTGCTACTTAGATTTGCTATTTTTGGCGACGTGATACTATGCTTTGCATCCGAAGATATTATGTCTGCGTTAGGTATGTGTTATGTTCTTAGTAGGCACATGTATCGGTAAGTTTATGAAAAATCTAATAAATTGAATTGTATCCACTTTAAATTGTCGGATTGGCTTAAAATTTAATGAAATTATCCAGTTTAATGATAATACATGTACCGGTTAATAATAACAGCCATGAGCAAAAATACTTGTATAAAAATTGAAATATTTAACTAAACGTATATTTTACTTTTCAGGTAGCTATGTTATTGTGTTTATTATGGAGCTTAATATTTACCACAAATAATGGACTTAAAGAAAAAAAATACATTTCTTCCAATACGTCGTATCAACCATGTCATGGTTCACTCATAAAGCAATGTTTTTGTACTGCAAATGAGCACTACATAATTTATCTTACCATGGAACACCCTTTATGCTCCTAAAGGTTTCTAATCCGGGATGTTTGCGGGTGGTAAATAATCGTGGCGTTGTTGAACAAAGGTAGGCGATCTGGGATTACCAGCCAATTCCCCGGTATACTTAAAGGTGTGCCACGGGAGAAGTAGATAGGTATAGAGCGGCAATTTAATGGACATCACTAAAGGATAGGTAAAGGAGAAATTTCAAGCAACATTGAGTTAAGTAAATACGGGCATTCACAGCTAGACCAGGATTTATCTGTTCCCATGTAAGTCAACCTATTATGATACTACGAGTATTCCCACGGGACTTTTAATATGTTTTGTTGTTGCCCGCGACTACGCGTAGAATTCGTTAATCGCTATTCCGCGGATACTATAGTTACTATTTTCTGCGATAAAAACTATCCTACGTCTTTTCATCTAAATTGGTTCAGCAGCAGCAGCAGTTTAGACGTAAACAGGTAATAAACAAATAAACAGACTTACGAAGTTTCGAATATATAATATTAGTGGGATATTCCTTGGTGGAGATGCTTGGTTTAGTTAGTACACTATTGTCCTTACCTTTGACAGTCGCCAAGCGAGCTTCATTATCTCTTACCACTTCGCGCATAAAAACTACTTTTAATAGAAGCTGTTAATCAATCACCTTAGTATAAAATCTATTATGCCTTCGCAGTCTGGCAGACTGCCTTGCTAATCCGGTAAGCCGCGTGCCCCAGGCACGACGTTTAATTGGGAAGGTACAACTTAAGCCGCCGATTATCTAATAGACAAATGGTTTAACCGATCGTCGGATAGTTTCGGTTCAACGGAGACGTAGATTATACGTGTTTGGTCTGCTGTTGAATATTAATTTAATAGAAACGTTCATGACCTGAGATTACGTGCCAAAGGATCAGTTGACCACTATCGTATTATTCAAAAAAGTTTGATCAAACATTTTATTAGCCAGCACTAATATTTTCTGCGACCTAATTAGTTATTTAATAGTTTTTTCTGAGTAAACTACGCATTTATCCAGGGTAAAAACCATCCTATGTCCTTCCCAAGCTCTTTCAGAAGGTTTTCCAAAATAGGTTTATCGATTTAATCGTGAATAAGTAAAGGACAGTCAGCCAGGTAGACAGAAAGCCAGACAAACAGAGTCATTTTCGTATTTATAACATTAGTAAGAATTGTTGGAAAACTATTTAAAAAAAATACCTTAAGTTAGCCAGGCGATTAGGGTTTTTTTTAAGTTTACGGATTTGCAGACAATAGTTGTTGTAAAATAGAATGTTTGTGTAGTAAACGATACATTTGTCAAACGTTTGTCGAGTAAAATACTGAATTCCGTGGCATCTATATTTAAGACCAGTGAAAGTTTGATATTCATGTACCTACATCATGTGATGTGATGCAGATGTCGACAGGAATATGCAACAGATACTCTAGGATTCTTGGGTATTTCGAAGTCAGGATATTTTGCGAAATTTGTGAGTCGCACACATACTTGTAGGTATTTTAATACAGTCTATTCGGCGAGACTGATGCATTATGATACTGTCGCTTGATTATCGCAAACTGTATGATGGTATCGCTTGTTACAGCGCGTACTGAGTTTCGGGTACCAGGCACTCAGGTCTTGTCACACGCATGAGCAGGCGTGCTAGTGGACGCGGTGTCCATATTATCGTTCTGGAATGGACTTTGAGTGTGTCGGTGTGTGTTCTTTTGTTTTATAAAGTAAAATATCGTATCGGTAAAATAGTTAATTTAATTTAATAACAATATATAAAATTCTCGTGCCACAATGTTTGTGACCAAACTCCTCCGAAACGGCTTTACCGATGTTTATGATTTTTTTTGTGTTTAATTGGTAGGTCTGAGAATAGCAAGTGAACTATTTTTCATAGGTACCTACTTCTACGCGGATGGAGTCGCCGGCAACAGCTAGTAATATTTAAAATAATGAAGCTAAGAATCCCTGTTGTTTATTTTTTACCAACTGTCAGAAAGAGACTATAAGGTACGCCTGTTTGTATCTCACAGTAGTTTTACATTAAATATTTTAATCGTGGTCATAAAAATAAATCATTATCATATCATCATACAACATTGCGATAGTATAGTACATCCCAGAAGCGTCGTAGAACACAATAAAGTTGGAGATCTAAATTGTATCAGAGGATTGGATTGTCGCTCCATTGTGGCGGCATTATTGCGAAATATGACATTACATCGTATTGTGGCTTGTCAGACAAAAGCTTGCAAACACCTTTTGTTTGGCTTTCGTAATCACTTGCTGTGAAATTTTGATTACACTCGGTTTACATGACGCATGGTACAGTGAGAACCGTTTTTTATGTGGCAGACAGTGGGCAGACATAAAAGTGGAGTGATACCTTACATTGTTATTTGCGGTGCCGCTACTCTAATGACAGTACAAGCACGCGTAGCGGCGACCTAATAGACCAACTACACATACACTTATAATGTACATACAAAATCTTAATAATAAAAACAGCATAATTGAATAGTTAAACAATAAAGAGAAGAAGTTCTCGAATGGACACCGCGGATCGGCAAGCGCAGCGTAGGACGTCCACCAACGAGATGGACTGATCTCTGGATCTGGTTTAAGCCGTAGTAGGTTCTCGGTGGATGCAGATGGCTTCCAACCGAAGCAACTGGAGGTTTATAGGGGAAGCCTATGACTGTACGGCGTCCACCAAGCCATTTGAGCGGTATACCGTTTTGCCATCTTAACGCACATGCTTGCTTGTGCAAATTAGAATTTGCGCAAGTATAATTGAGCGTGTAGCCGGACCCTTACGGATAAGATACAATCGATTGTCAAAGGAAATTTGACACTTCCGTTTCATTTAACATTGGGGCATTTAAATCATTCATTGCTGACTTATCAATAATGCCTGACCCTTACCAAAGGAAGATCAGAGTTAATGTAGTGGATATCTGTAACCCTCTAAAGTAATAAATTGCACGCCGATAGGTTGCGTTGACTCTACCCACAAGTTAATGTTTTGCCACCATTAAACTTTTTTACAAGCTTTTATCTTACTGAAAATATTTGTTTGTTATTTTAAGTTAAATCTTTTAAGGTTAAGTTTAAGTCCATTGACTTGATATTAGGTATTTCTGAGTAAATTGGACGACATTCACAGTTATGTACGTACCAGCTGCACAGTCACTACAGTCAGTCAAAAGTTTTTTTTAGAAATGATATTTTTAACGAAAGTTTATTAAATACGAGTTTCAATCGTCAGTCTTGAGTAACCGGTAAACTTGCTGCTAGTTTGAACAAACGAACGATCTAGGCCAAATGCGTTGCAAGTCTTCCGAGTACGCGTCCATAAAAAGACCAGATCCAAAGACTGGGTCCACGAGTATTTACAAGTACGCTACTCAATAAGTGAAATACGTATTTTCGTAAAAAAAAGCATAAGCTTTGCAAATACGGGCGTTATAATGTCATAAATGAAGTTTAAAAACTTGTAAAGCGTGTCTACGAGTACCTATTGCCTTTTAGACGAAAATTATGTTGCCTTTCGATTAAGGGCTAGTAAAACAAAACGTCATTTTTATAGATAATGTCAACGTTATTTAAATCTAGATGTCTTGTCTTGTTGTAATAGTCTCATAGCAATTGGATTTGTTCTTACATTTATCTGGCATTCCGAGGTCATGACAATACTAAGTTCATCCTGATTTATTCGTCTAGACGAAAGTATTGAAGAGATTCGAAGTATTTGCTCACGATGTGTACGATAGCTTTTGTTTATATTTTTAGAGAGGGTTGTTAAGTGTTGCCATAAAAGTAGGTTGACGATATCACTCAGAGTAGGACGGGTCAAACGTTATCTCTAAATTTTATTAAGCAGGTACTCCAATCTTTTTGACGAAGTAAGTTATAGACTACTTTTTTTACATTTACGTACCTTACTTAAATATGTTACGTGTCCACGAAAATAACGGAAATATTTTTCTTTTAGTTGAATTGGAACTATATCATGAGTAAAACGAAGGTGGATGATGATACTCGCCGATGATATTAAGTATACACGATTTCAACCAAAATACTTAAGTGTCTTTATTTCTAGAACTACACTGAAAACAAGCCTAATATAAAACCACTGCGACACCCGGACAAAGAGATTTAATTAAAAACGCCAGAATCCAATTTGACGAAGTTCTAGCTTTGAAAATGTGAACGACAGAATAATCCGACAAAAGTATCGTATTTACAGATTCAAATTTAAAACAAATTTAACGTTACCCTACCTCTTTCCGCATTTTGTTTAGATGCTTAAAAGACTCACTCAGTACTGACTGAGTTACTTAAGATGAATATAAATAAATCGGATTACTTTGATTTACGTAATACGCAAATTGGCACTGCAAATCTTATTAGGAGACGGTGAGCTTGTTTTCGTAATATACGTCTCTGAAATCTGAATCTACGTGTCTGAAATTGCGGAAATGTTGTTATTACCTGAGTACCAGTCTGCCGGATTTTAACTCTATGAATTATAATGAGGTGTCCACCTTTGTGTACAAATCCACTCATGTTACCTACATTATGAACACGTTTATAGACACAAGAACATCCATACTTAATATTATAAATGTGAAAGTGTGTGTGTGTGTTTGTATGTTTGTCCGTCTTTCACGTCGAAACAAAGCGACTGATTGACGTGATTTTTGGCATAGAGATAGTTTATGGGCCAGAGAGTGACATAGGCTACTTTTTATCGCGGAAAAATACACAGTTCCCGAAGGAACAGCGCGCGATAACCTAATTCCACGCGGACGAAGTCGCGGGCAAAAGCTAGTATAAATATAAAAATTATAATAGACGAGTACGTAAATTGTTCGTCACAGACCTAGTGTCACAACTCGAGGCCCCTTATGTACTATGGCCTGCAAAAGTCGATGGACAATTCCAAAACATAATCGTCTGACGCGAGAAACAGTGCCATCTATGTGTTTGAAGTGTATTAGCGGTATTTACTTATTTACTAACTTAGTTAGTTTATTGAGATCTCACTAGATGGCACTGGCGCTGACCTTAAAAAAATATTTTATATTCATGTTAGAAATTTGATATTTCGCTGCCGTAGTGCTGTGTTAATTACGTTTCTGCCTGGGTGGGACACCGTGGGGTGATACGGCGAATCGCGTAACGACATTTTCTGTTTCTTTCCTACTTGTCGTAAGAGAAGGAGAATATTATTATTCGCATTACTATCGTTTCTTGTCCTTCAAATATTCCAACGATAAATTCTTTGGTGTGTGTGAAGTTCCCAATCCGCACTGGGCCCGCGTGGGAACTACTGCCCAAGCCCTCTTATTCTGAGAGGAGGCCTGTGACCAGCAGTGGGACGTGTATCTATACGCTGGGATGCTGATGATAATGAAATTCTTTATTTACGAAGACCCATGTTGCGAATTAGTGTCAACTTTAGTAATCTCCAAATCTAGCAGTAAATTTACAAAAACACAAACTCAATATTATCGCCTGGTGGGATTTGAACTCGTGACATACGAACGAAGAACGAAGTTCAAAACCACTTGACCATATTACTGTTATCTAAAGCGATGAAAATCGGATCTATATCGGGTCGTCTTAAAATTAATCGGTAAGTCATGCGTGTTTAACGAAACTTAAAGAGGGTAGACTGAAGATCTTCAAACTACCAGGCTAAGTTTTTATTACAAAGATTTTGCTACTTGTTCAGCTGCTTGCAAAATCGTTTGATCGTCTCTTTCAAGTTGAATCTGCTTATTATCGTAATTATTCTTTAAAATGAGTTCTCATCGCAATATTGAAATGGTTCAAAAGGTGTGAAAATATTAATTTATATGAAGAAGGAAAAAAAAATGTCGGAAACTTCTAGAGAAATTGGAGTTAATGTGAGTTTTTATTTGTTTACGTTCATCATACCAACTTCTTCATTAAAATGTTATCTACGTTATATTATTTTATGTTTATTTATATTGTTACAGATAAAAACAGTTATATCATGGGTACGACGATATCAAGACGAAGGATCTTTGCTGCATCGTCAAAGATCGGGTAGACCACGACTCATAGATGCGCCGCAGCGCCAGCTATGATGTTGCCCACTGTTAGAGTTGTCTATCCTGAAGAACAAGTGCCGTGCATAACGTTCGTGCAAGATAACTGCCCAGTCGCGTATTGTGCAAGACTGGTTTGATCAACACAAAAATAATATTAAAGTCGTTCCTTGGCCTGCCAGATCACCGGATTTAAATCCCATTGAAAAATTATGAGGTGTTATAACCATGTCCAACGTTGGGATAACAAAAATAAGCGAACTCCAGAAACGTTAGAAGCCCACTGTGTAAAAATAAGGGACAGTATTCGCGGCTCTAATATGTGTGAAAATCTAGTTGTATCGATGCGATTCTTTTTGCAAGCAGTTATCGACAATCATGGTGGTTACACCAGTTATTAAAATAAAATTGATAGTTACGTGTAGACCGGGTTATATACTCAAACAATTATGTTATAATAAAATATATAAGGTGCGGATATTTTCAGGGTATGTAATTAATAACCTAAGAATATACACATAAATTATTTAAGTATTGTGTGGTAATATTTTTTTGCTTCATACAAAAATACCATTCCGTCCAAAAATAATCATCCTCGCATTAACGTTAACTGTATTTTTTTTTATTGAATTTATTGAAACCAATTAACGACGATGCAAATAAGCGATCCTCAAAATATCCGCATCTGATTTTCTAGCACACTGTATTATATAAACCAAAATATTTATCTTTATTTGTGATCCTGTAGGTATCACTTTGTTATGAAAAGTAATTATTTTATTATTATGAACAAAACATTTAATTATACCTTGATAGTTTTGTTTACTTATGTGAGATAAGTATGAAAGTTCAATATATGATTGTAATCTTATTATAACTGTCAGTAACACATTACACACTACAGTGGATCTACGCCATCAATTATTGATAAGTAAATGTTTAAAACTGGAAAACTTCAATTATTATAATTTATAACGCGTACGAGTCTTATGATAACCCGGTCTCAGGTATAATTTACTTTCAAATACTATTTTTTTATTGTGGTTCAGCTTCAATCCTCTTTCCAGAATCGGAAATGAATACTTAAGCTAATACCTCAATAAAATGTTAAAATACAACTTTTGGTCAGGTGCTAATTAAATAACTGAAAACCTCACACGACACCCAGAAAATATTTTTTCATTTTATTTTAAGTTGTCTGCGTTTATTTTCGAATACCTTCATTATTTCCTAAAATAATTGTATGTTTTACGTAATCAGTAATTCTACTTCATTTCTAACTTTACGGTCGTAATTTTTAATGCCAGATTTAGAAGAAAGCCAAACTGACGCAAAACGGCCAGTATTAAATTATCTAAGGGGTATGAAACATCCCTAAAACATTTAATTGGCATATGCATTCGTAATATTTAGACTGGGCACAATAAAAAAGGATTTAAAAACTCAAACACTACCTGATTTAAAACATAGTGTAATCGATTCTACTCTGGATTCTGAGCAAACTTCTTTCTGGTTTTTAGTTATTTAATTCATATTATATAGTATAACATTAATAACTGCGTCAATATTTAATGAATAGAAATATTGTTTTAGGAATAAATTTTTTATGTTTTAAACTTCAAAACGTGTATTATTTCTGTTGCAACGTTATCCTTTTTTCAGAGTATTTTTTTAATTTCCATTTCAGTTATCTACAAAATTAAAATAGAAAGTTATAAATAAAAAATAAGAACAAAAAAACAATCCTGATATGTAGGATACGAACTCATGCATGATCATTTACGAGTTTATCTAAGCAGCCGATCAACTCAGCTATCGGCACATTGCTGTTACTGGGATAAAATATCGATCATATCATAATAACTGTTTAACAGCGCCATCTAGTTCATTTCTTGTGAACACCTAACAAAATCGCCAACTCTCGTGTTCAAACGATTATAGAACGTAAGGTGTCCATCCACTTATGCAGGCCAGTGTACCTATGTGTGACGGAGATGACTTTTGTGCGGAAGACATCAACTGTTGAACAAAGGCAAATATATATATATATATATTATATATGTACCTATATTAATCACGGAACCCTACAAAATCTCTGTTATTCATAAAAAGACGTCCAAGATTAATGTAATATCAATAATGACGATATTAAATTAACGTTCATTAAGTAATCACAGCTTTGTTCATGAACATTGGATACTTACAGCCTTATTAAACAAAAGCTACAAACTTATAATAGGTAAATTACCCTACGTATGTCTGTGTATGGAAAGGTCAAAGTAGCAGATAAATGAAGACAAACGTAAGCTAAGCAACGATTATGTTTAGACTAGCGATCCAAACCAAAAGATTATTTTTCAAGTACTACCTACATTATTTGTACCTACTTGAAAATACATTATTTTTATTATATCTTAATGTTCAAACCTATATATGTAAGCCACGAAAATTTATTATTTGACGTGGTGGTTGCCAAAGTAAGAGGTAGGTTGTCTTTTCCCTTGCAACTTGCAGTTTATTTTATAAACCTTCAGTAAAAATTATCCCATAGATTGTGGAAAACTGCATAAAAATCCATTTTAAGGGTTCCGTACCTCGAAAGCAAAAAACGGAACCCTTATAGGATCACTTTGTTGACCGTCCGTCCGTCTGTCAAGACCATTTTTCTCAGGAACGCGTGGAGGTATCAAGCTGAAATTTATATCAAGACTCAGGTCTACTGTCCCTTGGAGCTGATAAAAATTAAACTTCTGAGCCAACGCAATCAAAAGATACAGCCGTTTTTGCCGCAATTTCCGCATATTTTCGAAACTCGCATGGGATCAATACCTACAGGGTACTTCCCGTGAACTCAGAATCTTGAAATTTTGTACGAAGCAACGTCTTTATAGCACTGATAAAGGAAAAAATGCGAAAACCGTAATGTAAATATTTATACGGAACCCTCGGTGCGCGAGTCCGACTCGCACTCGGCCGGTTTTTTGTTTTAATTTATATTTAAAGTTTAATTAAATTTAATTTTAAATGATAAATTTTATTATTCCATTTTTATAACTACATCTAAGTGGATAAAGACAAACATAACTCAACGGTCCTTCGACGATACAGAAAACACAGCTGGTATAGATTTAACGAAACATTAATTGACAGTGATTGTACACGACCAGCGTTTAAATGTTTATTTTTAGTTGTATCGATTTCCGACACCTCCTATTCAGTTTCACTTGAATAATTAAATTAATCCGTAACAACAGTCATGCCTAACTATTGTTTACAGTTATAGAAGTAGTTGGAGTAGGTACCATCAGCCAAATAAGTGGTCTATCAATTTTTAAACAAGTTCCTATCAAACGAATATGTCGCTAAAGTCGAACTTTCAAGTTGGCATACACGTCTATTGGCATTATTGTTTTATGACATGCAAACGATTATAAACTTTAGGGTGGCAGACCACATATTTGGCTGATGGAACAATCAAATATATATGTATAATATCAGTAAAACTAGACAGACTTCTCATAATAGTGCTAATAAACAATTCTTATTAATATTGATCCTGTAGAAAATATGTATAACTTTCGTATCTATACCACTAACCCGCTAATATTATAAATTCGAAAGTTTGTACGTCTGTTTGTTTGCTTGTTACCTCTTCACGTCTTAATCGCTTCACCGATTTAGATGAAATTCGGTATTATATACAGATAATTAGAATTCGGGAAAGGACGCAGGAACTTTTATCCCGGAAAATAACATAGTTCCCCACTTGATAGGGATAAAGGAATTCTACGCGGGCGGAGTCGCGGGCAACGACTAGTAGTGCTAACAAACCCTTCTTCTTACAATACAATAACTCTTTATTGTGCAGTACACCAACACATAGTAAGCTTATATAAAAATGTGAGTATAACTTTCGTATTTAAGAATACTCTCGTCATTTTAATTATATATGTCACCTACTGATATTTAAATTTAATTCTGCCACGGTCATAGCAAAATAAAATGTTGCGCTTTTGGAGTAGATTTATAATTCAAGCAACGTGTCTTCAAAATATCCGCGGTAGCCTTTGGGTCCATTTCGTCCCGCATTTGTGTTCCCGGTTGTGAACTAGGGCGCAGCAGTTCTCGCAACAGTCCAACATGTTTCCACCAGATCTGAAAGATGAAAGTAATTTAAGATTTTTCACTTTTGATCTACAATGTATACATTTGATATGTTTATCCTGTTCCATCCTATAATCCTAACCGAGGGTAAACTTTTCTTTGACTGAAGAATCAAAAATTCAACCCTAAGGTCTGCCAAAGAGTAATAGAGCGCAGATGTCCCCATCGCCTCCCCCTCACCCCTCCCCACCTCATGAAAAAATTAAAAAACTGAAACAAGTTAGCAAAATCAAGGACCTTGGAGAGTCTTTGGTCCTTACCATGGAGTTTCGGCACTTAAGTAAAACTTAAGATAATATTATATGAACACCACGTTTAGCTCAAAAACACGGTTGGGA
>NC_133484.1:14505637-14583379 GCF_025370935.1 Choristoneura fumiferana
CCACAAAAATTAGAAACCTACAAATCGACATAATTGTTCAATTTCTCATACAAAGAAGTCACAGTTATGTGGAATTGTAGCACTTGTAAAGTTTGTGGTACTGGGGCCTGAAATCACAATCGTTCTTACCACTCCATTGAAAGGTGATGGTAGAAAGAGACGGTGAATGCAATCGCGAACGTCAGTGCGTTAGACAAGAAGACCTCTGAGGAGCTACTACGAAAACCGATGTTCGTATCGTACCGTCCCTTTCACTCTCGTTTTAAATAATATTATTATATGTGTCAGCGGGACGGAAAGACACGAAGTTCGAATTTAGCACTTAGTAGTAAAGGGCCTGGTAATTTTGGTGATTCTAATTTGCAGTTCAACATCATTGTAATAAAAAAAATACACGTGAAGACAACTGCATATTTATTATGATTGACAGGAAACTCATCACAGGCAAAGTGCATCTTTGGTTTATAAATACATAATCATGGTGATATTGGTATTAAAAACCGTGGACAGGTCGTATTTTGCTACTTTTAATTTTTAGGGTAGATATATTTATTTGTTAGTAAAAACCGGCCAACAGCGTGTCGGACACGCCCAAAATAGGGTGCCGTAGCCATTACGAAAAAAATTAAAATTATTTTATACGGAATGTCCAGTTTAGGTATATTTTATACCTTAGGCTGCTATTTATTCATAAACTACTAATAATTTTCAAGCAAAGTTAGCCGTTATAGTTTTCCTTGAAAGTTTTATATACTTACTTTTAGATTTTAGAGGGGGGGGGGGACTCTCGATTTTAATAAAAATTTGCACTTTAAAGTTGAATATTTCGCAAACAAATCACTGAATCGAAAAATCGTCTTAGGAAACCCCGAATGGTTTTAAAAGACCAATCCAACGATACTTAGCCCAGACTATAGGGTTGGATGACAAAAAAAAATCACTCCCACTTTATATCTATGGATGATACCCTAAAAAAAATTTTTTTAAATCTTTTATTGTATCATTTGGTCGGCATAGTTTACAATTACAGCTTTCTAGCATTGATAGTCCCTAAGCAAAGCCGCGGACGGACGGACAGACAGACATAACAGACAGACATGGCGAAACTATAAGGGTTCCGTTTTTGCCATTTTGGCTCCGGAACCCTAAAAATTACAACATTACAGTAAAACCAATGCGCTATGATGTACATAATTATGATGCAGCACTGAAGAATATTGCAGGCTGCTTTAAATACAAATAATATCAAAAATAATGCGTAAATACAAATAATATTAAAGGTAATTAATTAAATAAATTTAGAAAATTTTCAATTTGAATTAGAATCTAGCGTGTTTTCGTGAAATTAACACGCACTCTTTCATACATATTAACACTCCTTGATGCAATTTTTGAGAATTCCCATTACAATCGTATCTAACGGTTTACGCGTGCAAAGCCGCGGGTGAAGTTTCGTTATAAATAAAGCATTGTTGCAGAATAAGCCCTCGCTGTACAGGCGTGTCAAGCCGCGATCGATTTATCCCACGTCGCGGGACAATCCCGGCTCGCGCCCGGTCCGCTGCCGGCAAATAGTTATCCACGTTAATGCCCCAGCCTTGCATACGTGTATTTCGTTTGAACGGAGGGCAAGATAATATACCTAGAGGGCACGTGTGATTTAAGGAATTCGGCGTTTTTGGATTCAAGTTATTGAATCAGGCGTTACTTTGCGGAGGTCCATTTCAATGAACTGAAACAATTACTTATGTTTATGCAAGACTAGCCGTTACCCGCGACTCCGTCCGCGTAGAATTCGGTTATCGCTATCCCGCGGGAACTATACAATTTTCTGGGATAAAACCTATCCTATGTCCTTCCCCGAGACTCAACTATCTGTATCACCGAATTTCATCTAAATCGCTTCAGCGGTTTAGACGTAATGAAGTAACAAACAAACAAACAGACTTACAAACTTTCGCATTTATAATATTAGTGGGATATATTTGTTTTCATGCAGTTCCTCCACACACAAATCACACAAACCTATCAAAACCACCACACTGACGCGTTTCGAGCTCAACCAGAGCTCATCTTCAGAGCAACGCAACCGTTCACCATGCTATCAGATGTTAGACTGGAGTGATGAAGGTGGAGGAATTGCATGAACACGCTAAAAATTGGTATAATAATGGACTAATTATGTAACTGAACTTTCTTAAGTTCCTTGAAAATTCTCACAAGAAATATGTACATAGGTACGTCAAAAAGTGTAAAAGTCGAATAAACTCAAATCATATCGTACCCAACATCGCATGCCCACTTCGTAAATCTGTCTGCGTCATTATGATATTACCCACGTCATCCACTACCTTTTATTCAATCCACTGTTTCCGGTTTCCCTTGCTTGAATATTTCATCAATATCCATTTATGGAAAAGGCTAATTTTCCGCCACAAAATATAGGGTAGAAATAATAATTTTTCTGCAAGAGTTGAATTAGATCAAATCCGATATAAGGCACGCTTACGCATCGCGTCGTAAAGAGGTTTACTTTGAAGTTATTGGCGTTACGTAGGCTTTCCCGAGGTTTCCTAAATCTATTCGAGCAGGGAAATATTTCAGAAAAAAGGTTATACCGGGATGGATTCTTTTCATAATCAATTTCGCTATGATTTCTTGACAGATGTATGAGATGTCAACATGATATTAGTAGTACAAACGTTACACCCTGGTACATGATTCAGTTTCCTGGATTGTATGTTTAAAAATACCAGACGACTGGATAGCCAAGTGGTTAGAGATCCTGACTGCGAAGCTTGAGGTCCCGGGTTCGATTCCCGGCCGGGGTAGATACTTGTATGAATAATACGAATGTTTGTTCTCGGGTCTTGGATGCTTAATTAAAAGCGGGAATTTTTTAACAAATGTTTGGAAATATTTCGTTGGCAAGTAATTTATTGTAAATTTTAAATTCACTATTATGATTAGCTTATTCATTATATCAACATATTTTTTGAATAATATCAATTTAATTTAAGATTGCAATCAACACAGTACCTATTTTTTTTACTAGGTTGGTCTTATGATTGATCTTGCGACTTAAAAAGCAAAAAAAAAAAACTTAGAAAAAAGTAAAATAAGCGGGAATTATTAAATTACGTTCGTTTTGTGACATTTTGGAAATATTTCTTATTAATTGGAAATATTTCTTGCCCAAGTATGAGATCAGAAGATTCGGATATTGATATGGGCGGCACATACCTCCTAATATAAAAGCGGAGGCCGAATTAGCAAAAAACAACTTGCTGCTGCCCAAATTCAAAGAGACATAAGTATATGAGTTGTTATGAGAAATTTATGAAATGGAAACAATTTTTTGTTTTATTTTGACAAATTAAGCACTATACAATCCAGGATGGCCTACTTAATGGTCTATGCAGTAATGTACTATTATTGCAATTTCACTAAACTAGTCTAGTGAAAAAAAAAATGAAAATTTTATTATTAGACACAAGCAATATTACATTTTTAGTAGTATACAGTGGACCCCAAACTAGGCTGAGCCTGTATCTTGGGGCCCGAGATATGTATTTAAGTATGTATTTATCTATATAAGTATGATAAGTATGTTTATCCGTTACCTAGTATCCATAGTACAAGCTTTGCTTAGTTTGGGACTAGGTCAATTGGTGTCAAGTGTCCCATGATATGTATTTATTTATTTATCGTATTAGCTAAATAGAATAAATTTGTAGTTGAAATTATGTGTTCTATATTTGACAGAGCTGGCATTAAAAGTCGAAAGGAAATGAAAATAATCTAATGTTATATATCATAAAAAGCCCTTTGACTGAGTATGTACTTAAGATATCGTGCTATAAAGATCTCATTTATTTTAAGACCTTGTAGATTTATATTTGTTTCCTTGTTAGGTGAGGTGGAATGTCATATAAAAACCTGTATTTTTTCAGTTCAGTATTTGAGATATATGTATATCTTTGAGGCGCATGTAAATAAATATGAAACAACACTGTAAGTATAAGTACTATTTAAAAAGCAACATCATACCATATCATACCTAACTTTATTTACTACTTACCTTATGCATCAATAACTGCTATATGTATATAATATATTGTTAATGATCGGTGAACATACATTAAAAAAAATACAAACATTGGAACGTAGAACCTCCTCCTTTTTTAAGTTGGTTAAAAACAACTACCTATAATAGGTAAATAACGAATGACACTTGATATTTTAGTTCATACGTTAGTATACACCGTGTTTTATCATTTCAAAGTATTATATATACTTTATGATTGATCATATAGACGTACATACATTTGACCACAATCACACTTGATGTAAAGATATCGTCTAAGCTAGAGCATGCTTGCCTAGTAAAAGCCCGACCTGTAGATTTTGAGACAGGCAGATTGTGGTATTCTGGAAATACAAACTCTGGCACGGAATTCCACTCCTCAGCACTCCGGATAGTAAAGGTGAGAGCGAAAATGCTTTTTTGGCATCACAGCTCGGTGAACACAGTTAGTGCAATTTTACAGACCAACGCATTCACACTGTTCAAACATGTCAAATTGCCCGTGTTTGAACAAAAATGCGTTGGACTTTTTAGTTGCCCATTCTAATTCGTTTGTACCTACTCGTAAAAATGGTGCAACTACAAATATGGCATTTTATTACGCGACTTCCTGAAGGAGAGTTATATTTTTCGAGAGAATGTACGTATGTCTATTTTTTTGTAACTTGGCCGGTTTGAGGGTTTTATATATGAAGTATCAATAGATTCGTCAACATTGTCGGAGTGACAGGGTATAAATAATATTTCAAAATGGCATAAAAAATACCTCGTTGATTTTTTTTCTGAATTCTTCTCAACAGATGTTTTTCCGAACCGGCGGTAGGTTTTTTTGACATTCATAAGTGCTTGTCATAGCCTAAATTAAATAAAGGTATTTTGTGGCGTCTGCGGGACCCGTGTGGTGTCGGGTTAGAATTACATCTCTCCATTTCTTCTGTGGATGTCGTTAGAGGCGACTGAGGATATCTTAAGGTATACCGTAGGCGACAGGCTAGCAACCTGTCACTATTGTACCGTTTTTGTCAAACTTAAAACCTAAAATTGCTAAAAGTGGCTGCGAAGCGGTAACGTTTCGTGTGCTCTGCCTACCCTATTTGGGAATACAGGCGTGATGTTTGTGTGCGTGTGTGTGTGTATGCGGGAAAAAAATATGGAGGAGAGATTTATTTTAAATTATGACATTGCAGCTTGTAATAGTTTGTATTAAAAGTTTTTTTAAGGCAATCGGGTTTTTCATTTTTAAATTATTTTCATGAACATGATGCATAACACCAAATATTTTTTTAAACTTTTGTTTTAGTATTTGACACACCAACCGCCTTGCAAACCCGCTGTTAATATTACACTATACCGAATTTAATTTCTGCAGGTCTTGAAAACGGGTGAACGGGAAAAATAGTCATTGAACAGGCGAATCAAAACGGCAGGCACGTATGCCATAAATATCCTCACTAGTTGGCCAGAGTATCCTTTAGCACTAGTTAAAACACGTAACAACAATTTCAGTCTAGCTAACTGTTATATTTTTGGCTTTCACTGGCAGAATCTTTGCTTGTCGAGTTTTTAGGAGACTATATCCCGACTAGCACAGCCAAAAAACTTAAGTAGGTAATCATTAATAGTTAGGTATTTGTGCAACAAGAGAGAAAAGTTGTTTTTTGTTGAAAATGTTGATTTTGAATCCTGAGAGCAGCAAGGGATTCAAACACATGAGATGCAACAAAAAAACTTTGGTCTCGTGTGACACATACAATTTTTCACCTCAGCAGCGAGAACATAATTTAAATGTAACATAAGAATAAAACCACATAAGTATACCTACCTGTTTAAATAACAAACACAGTTTTTTAAATATAATCCAATTATTAAGAAACAAATATAATAATCACATTTAGAACGCGATTACATCTTTATAAAGTCACCGGAAAGGGTAAGAATGCCAAACATTATTGAAAAGCGGTAAGTAGAGAGGTTTTGAATTCGGAACGAGAAAGTGTCCAGTAGGTACAATACAAATCTTATACTCATAACATGCATTGTAATTTGAACTTAGAACTTCTTGTAAAATATGTCATACTTATTTTTAATTCTACAAAAAGCCTCATCTTTGGGCCATTAAAAAGGTTGAACAATAAACGTATAATTTACTATAAATGTTATTGTTGGAAATATTAATCTATGCCTCTATGGTATGACATCTACGGCAACACTAGCTCGTTGATTGTCTCTGGTAGCTCTTCCCTTTCTGTCTCGATCTCCTGCCTACGTTACGTGTGTAATTTTGTTGTTTACTTAATCCGAGTTTATTTAATCATAAAAACTTCATAAAAATAATTGTATATTATATTGTGAATAATATAAAGGTGCAATTAGATGTTCATCTTTTATTTATATCAAGAAACGCCGCCACACCAGCCGTATCTGCTGCCTGCGCGTACGCTCTGTCTAACAGTTATTACCTTTAAATATGATTTTATTAAGATTTCTATCACATAAACATAAATAGATTTGTTACAAATTCATTCAATTTGACAAATATTTATTCCACCTGTAGAGGCAATAACGGAATTCTTTTATAAAAAAAAAACAGGAGAAGCGGCTTTCGTGCAACGAGTTTGCATATATATAGTTTCGTGCAATGAGTTTGGAAATATTTCGTTGTCATGTAATTTATTAGGTATCGATATATTTTTAATACCATAAATTTAATTTAAGATTGTAATCAACACATTTGATCCTATCTCTCGCTTTTTTTGTGTTGAAGTGAAAGTGACAGATCAAAGTGAAGTTCAAATATTTGGAATTCAGTGAGTAGACCCAACACTGTACTCAGCATTTAAAAAAAATATTAATACTTTGTCTCTCGGAGTGAGCAAAATGCGATTTTGCTCACTGATTTCTCATAGCAAAACCTGTCTGTTTGAGGTGCTGAGGTGAAAAAAATCTTAGCTCACTGTTACTTTCACGAGTTGCCACGGACAAAATTCCATTTAAAATACCTACCCCTCTTTCTGTTGGCAGCTGAAAACCGGTTTGTAAAACGATAGTGGTCGTGACAGGCGATTCAACGTAGCTTCTGCGGAATGACTATTGTTAGCTATCCCCTTCCATTTTCATTTGTTTTAGTTGTATAACGGAACGTGCTGCGATTTCTTGGTATTTCTGATTTCTTAACGCTTATTGGTGCGAGGGTTAGATATTTTCATTATCTTAATATTTACTGAGAACAAATTGCGCTCATTCCGAAGCTTTGTTCAAAGAGTATTACAAAGTGTATACGTTTCAGTGTTCAGGATTTGAAAACATAAAAATAGTTTCCTTTATTTTACTACTAACACTTTACATAATACTTAATATTATGCATCTAGTATAAATAAGTGTATCAGGCACTGGAAAAGTAAATTTGCTGATCATATGGTTTAATTTAAGCACATAAAAATACTTTTGTACTAACGAGGGCAACATATACTATTTCGCAACAAAAACCTGGCTAAAAAAAGAGCAGCTATTTCGAGATAATCGAGAAATTCCATCCTCTAGGTTCTTATTTTTATCACATCACCGATCTCCTTAGTGCCATACGTGGCCCGCCATTGGCTTGCATTGTGTCGATTCCAAGGTAGGGAGTTGATTAGTTTGCGCCGCAGCAACGCGCCACCAGCACTAGCGCTGCGTACCCCGAAGGGCTACAACGAAATTCGAAAATCAAAGTTCGTATCGTACCATCCCTCTCACTCTCGTATTAAATAATATTAGCGTCAGCGAGACGGTACGATACGAACTTCAATTTTCGAATTTCTGCTGCCTAATCAATGTACGCCATTGACTGTTACTGTACCACTTAGGTAGTAGGTATCAGATGAAGTAATTTCTCTCCCCAATTTAATAAAAATGTACTCACGGCAAGTTGGCCGCGATCCAGCTGCAGTAGCAAGATATACGCATTCCGATAGCTACGTGTTCTCCATCAGTCTCGACACCGCCGACTGTTATGGCAAACAACCGCCCATAACGAATGGCGGGGGCACCAGAGTCTTCCTGAAACACCGAGGTTTTATTTTTAATTTTATTGTCCGATCGCAAAAAAGTATTTGCAACGAGAACTGTAAACAAAACATGTAAGATTTTGTTGCAGTTTCTGTTGTCTTTTGTTTTCTCTTTCGTTATTATTATGTTGATTGAAAAGTAATGAATAAATTATGAATTTTAAAACAAAACTTGTTAGACACGTAAGTGTTAGTGTCTTAAAAGCTTTGTCAAACTGTCGCAAACTTTTTGAGTTACGGTGGCAGTGGCGCTGTCATATATGTTAAGCTTTTGTACCCTAGTTTTATGCCACATCGACACATACGTTAGTAGAACTATTCGAGACTTTATCAAAGTTTATTAACCAATGCCGATGCCCAAGAAGGACCTGATGCTATTTAGTTTTAATAACAAAAATAAGTTTTTCTATAAAATCATTAAAAGATTTAATACAGCTTCGTCTTAAACTTTCGTGATTTTCACTAATAGTCAAAATACCACGCACAGGACTTATCACGCTAACACACACGAATAATGAGCGAGATGAAGTGTGTGTTAGCGTGAGAAGTCCTGTGCGTAGTATTTTGACTATAACTTTAAATATACCTCAAAATGTACGGTATTAATGCAAATGTAACTTTTTAAAGCCTCATTCTGAGGCGAGGTGATACCCATTCAGTATCACAGTACCGTATACGCATGCTATAGTTATACTTTGCCCTATGATAGCTGGGCAAATATCTGCCACAAAAGACATTTAATTTTAGCCTTTAAGTAATTCGGCACATCAAGTGTAACCCGAACGTCTACTGTTTTCTTTATACCCTTTATCTCTCCCACAGGGTTTAAGGTTTAATATCAACATCATCCTCAATAACATCAGTCTATAGCAGTCCAAGGCTGGACATAGGCCACCCGCAATGAGCGCCATTGTGCTCTGTCTTCGGCTCGACACACCCTGCTTTTACCAGCAGCCTTTCGTAGATAGTCACTCCACCTGGCCGGAGGCTCTACCACATTTGACGAGACGGCGGTCTCCTTTCAGTTAAGGTTTGACACGCTGGAAATGATAAAAGATAATTCTGATCGAACTTACGATTGCAATGAAGTACTCGTCACTCGTGTAGCAAACTACGTCATTGTCTTCCGCATCTTTAAGATAAAGACTTCCTAATCAATTAATATAATAATACATTTATGAATTAAATGATTATCGGGGACATTCTGTCAGGTCTGGGCTGTCTAGTTTGGATAATTCGCGGTAGTTCCTTAGGCTTGTTCCTTTGAAAATACTACTGCTATTTTTTCATAGTGGAGTACAAAAAAAACGCAATAGTTCCTTCAAAAGGACTACCAAGGAGTTCCATAGTCCTATATACAAGGAACCCTTTTATATAATGTCCGTCTGTCCGTATGTTCGCGGCTTAGCTTAGAGACCGCTAGTGGTAGAAAGCTCCAAATTTGTATGTGTATATGTTAAATACTCCGACAAAGTAATAAAACAAAAATAGCTTATGGTAATAAATATATATATGTTATCTGATCTAGTTTATCTGGAGGATGTCGATTTATATTCTCAAGGAACTTGATTCTTTCATTAATAAAAAATGACTAAGTGGCATGGCAGCTTATTGCTTATGATATACAATAATCTTTTTTTATTGGTACTCACTTATCGCATAGAGCGAGGGCATCGACTGTTCCACAATTTTCTTGCACGACTGCATGTTGGCGAAATGAAACACCTCGACGGTCATATTGTTTTGCTAGACACAGAAAACATAATTATCAGGCTAGGTCGCAACGACCACATTCACTTTTTTGAGAGATTGCTAATTTTTTATTTTGGAAATAATGTTTTTCAAGAGTGCATCCCGCGAGATATAACTACAAAATATCTAATTTCATATTAATAACGTTCACAAGATATAATGAACGTTAGCTATAACAGTAAAAATTTTTTTTAACGTATAACGCTTAAATTATATAAAGTTATTTTTATGTAACTTCAACTTAAATAATACAATAATAATTTATTAAAAACAGTTATACAACAAAAAAAAAATAAAAAATGTCAAAAATCACGAAAAAAAAGAGAATAAATTATATAATAAAGTAAAACAAAAACTACTCCATACCCGTCCGCATCGTACTTGGCCCAAACGTACCCATCACCCCAGCGGCATTGCCCCGTTGTATGGCCAACGAGACCCGCTGGACCAAGTACGACCCGGAACGGGGGTCACCTCCTCTGTCCCTCATCCTGCGCCCCAATTCCCAAACTAACGTCCTGGCGTCCACCCCCCAAGGGCCAGCCGTCTCACTTCAAGTTGTTTAAGATTTATATGGACTAATTTCTTTTAACATAACGTACATTAGGTATATCAGTCATGATATATAATAATATGTGTAAATGTTAAATTATGTGGTGGCGAGCGAGCGAAGCGATCGAGCTTGTCGAAACTGGGCAGAAGCGACTTGATAGGTTAGGTTCAGAAGGCTAAGGCGGGAGCGAAGCGTAGCCTTCGACGTTAGGTTTTTTTTTAATAGAGGGGAAAACATAATGGCTTGCTTGATTGTTTGCTTGCATTAAAGTTTTTAATGAATTATAATTTTTAAATCTTATTTGTTATGCTTGGATCGTTATATCAATTGATATTATATATAAACAACATTATACCTTTCAAAATTAGATATTTTAAGATTATACTTTTCGTTCATTATATCCAGTGAACGTTATACTAAACGAGTTTACATAAAGTGAGCATATATTATTATGAATATTAGATAATAAGTTGTTATATCTCGTATTACTTACCCGTTTTTCAATGTTTAGTTTGTGGGAATTGAGAACCGAAAACGTTATTTAATTCAATTTATGAATTGTAATTAAGATGCTTATTAAAATAATAGGTACCAAGTTAATTTCATTTTTGTTGCATATTTTACTGATATGACAGACATATTGCTTTCTGTTAATTTCAGTTGAAATAGTACAAGTAGGTTTTTTTTCTAGTGCCCAATGTTTGCCATTTAAACTGAATTTCGTCCGAATGCCGAAGTTCGACTACAGCTGCTGAAATTCGGCCCAGCGCTACATAATATTAGTACATAGTACCGTACCTGTTGTGGTAAAGATCTATTATATTACTCAAAAAGAAATAGGGGCCACATAGGTTTCGTTGGCAAAATGAAAATACAAACAAATAAATATGATTATTTCCGACATTGCTTGCCCAAAATAGGGGTTTGTTATGATATTTATAACCATTGTAATATAACAAAACACATGCTTTTCGCAGCATTAAATGTATTCACATAAATCCGAAAAGTATTTTTCATTCTAATTTTACCGGTGAAACTCAAATGGCACTTATTTTCTTTTGAGTTACATAAATATGAAATAGAGTACCTGAGTTCCCATTTTGCGTCTCCAATTTGTGAAATAGGGTTTGAGTCTGTTTCGGGGAAACACCTTCTCTGTGGGTCCGGCATTAGACCGCCGTTTGAACGACTTGCGTCTGACCTATTGTATTATAAGTCCAGAATTTAGTTTGCTAACTTTGTAGAATATAAATCAAGTGCTTCAGGAACAGTGCTTGAGGCGTATAGTTGTGATTTGGGTTAGTATAAGTAAAGTGACTACAACTTACAACTTCATAACATAACAGAATGTTAATGTATTTAGTTGACTTCAAATGGAATCGCAGTTTTACTGTACCTAATTTGCTGTTTTTAAATTTTAATTATCAAGTAAAAGATTTAGAAAACGTAATCTCTTTTTATTAAAAACTAGGCAAATACAAAAAATGTGCATACAAAACACACATGTTATTTAAGTATTTCAACATTCCTATCACTATATTGTTATTATCATCATCATCATCATCATCATCCCAGCCTATATACGTCCCACTGCTGGGCACAGAATGAGAGGGCTTGGGCCGTAGTTCCCACGCGGGCCCACTGCGGATTGGGAGCTTCACACAAACCATTGAATTGATTCGCAGTTTTATTATTATAGTACGAGTATTTTCTCTTTTCCTTCTGTGTCAGTTTCAGTTTTGTATCTATTTACTAATACCACATGTACACAATAATATATATATTTTTATAATTATTAACGGCCATTTGCTAAAAAAAAACAATTTTGTTATATCTACATACATACATATACTTATTTTAAGCACAGTTTTAGTATTTTTTTTTATTATTTTCTCAAATAACAATACATTGTTTAAAGAAATTATCTGCCAAACTGCATGACAGTATGTTGGCAGAAAAAAATTAGCTCTCTAACACTGTTCTTAATATAAATCCTTAAAAATAAATACATGCATGTATAAAGGCATGCAAGGGGATCGACAGGTTTATTTCAGGCTTTAATCCTTATTTAGCGACTAAATATAGATTTATTTTTCCTCTTAGTGGCCATAAAACTTTAATCTTCGAAACATAAAAACCTTGTTCACATTTTATGGACGTACTTATTTTCATAAAAAATTTTCTGAGATTAGAAAATCCAATCCAATAAGAATGTAAAAGAATTTTCCAATATACGCAAATAGCAGTAATCGAGTGAGTAAGAGGCTGAAGGTCACGTCGCCCCTACTCAATTGTCATCGTTCGGTTCGACATGAGTGGTTGCTAAAATTTAGCCTAGCCAAGATTTTTCGGAATGATCAATTTCGCTTCATAAAACTTTGGTTGTAGGTACAATATGCGTATTCTTTAGTATATAGGTATATCAAGTAAATAGTTATAAACTCGTTTACCTCCTGTTTCACCATACATTGATTGAAATTTATTTGACGGATAAATGTGATGCCGTCTCTGTTGGTTTTGTTCGAATAGACGGAGAAAACATCACATTTATTCGTCAAATAAAATTAATCAATGGTTGGTGAAACAGCCCCTTAGTATGTAATATTAACGATAACTCAAAAAATTGGACATTGTTCTGAGTAAAAAAAAACTGTTAAGTTCGTCAGTTTTAGACGTTCAGATGGCCAAGTGGTTACAGAATCTGACTAAGAAGCTCGAGGTCCCGGGTTCGATCCCCGGCCGGGGCAGATATTTGCATGAATAATACGAATGTTTGCTCTCGGGTCTTGGATGTTTAATATTGTATTTAAGTATGTATTTATCTAGATAAGTATGTTTAGCCGTTACCTTAGTAATAATAAACAAGTAGAAATAATAGTTTTAGTAGGTAAGTAGTGGTTTTTACAGCAAGCACAGATTTACATTAGATATATTTTCACGGTAGTAGTTTCAAAAATGGCCGCCCGGGTACTTACAGTTACGTATTGTTCTTGATCGTCCATAATAGTACCACTTCTTAACTGTGTCACGTGAATACCCTTAAAAAAAAGACGACGATAATAAAGTCATAGATACTTCTAGTTAACTTACCTGAGCTCCCGCGATCTCAGTCTCAACTGTTATTTATCTTACCTACTAATATTATGAATGCGAGTTTGTGTGTGTGCGTGCGTGCGTGCGTGCGTGCGTGCGTGCTTGCGTGCGTGCGTGTGCGCTTGCGCGTGTGCGTGTGCGTGTGCGTGTGTGTGTGTGTGTGTGTGTGTGTGTGTGTGTGTGTGTGTGTGTGTGTGTGTGTGTGTTGCTCCTTCACGCTAATTTTTGGGGATTCCTATAAAAATTTAGTAGAATCCCGGTATTTCATTTCAACTCCTGGTATGAAGAGAACCCGACATGAAGCATTTATCAAAACACTGATTCAGGATTGATTATCAAACCAAATCATTGGTTTCAAATAATAGGCCACTTCATGCAAGATTCGTACGCTGAAAATATATACCTATTCTTCAAAGGTAGGCCTTAACGAAATATTCCACGAAAGTCTCCAATTCTAAAGTTAAATTACCCCGAAGCCCCATGGCTCCATATTATGTTTCAAATTAATATTCACAGGCCTTTAACTTTAGATAATATCCTAATTTATTTTGCGGCTTTATAATTGGAGATCTTGTTAAGTTTTCAAGACATAGATTATTTTTGAAATAATCTATCAAACTGTTTTTGTACAGCAAAATGTAAGAAAAAAAGTAAAATAATCTTTATCAACAAAACCTAGCTCAATACAAACTAAGAAAAAACAATCGAACAATAAAAAAATGTGCAATACAGACCGACAAAAACGTATTAATAAATAAATAACCAATTTTTTTTACCAATACTTACTTCCTCGTCATAAATGCCATGGTGCGCAAGAGTTGTAGATCGACGGCCCTTAAACAAACTCCAAAATAGATAATCTAAGTTTATATTACTTTATATGGATCAAATTTATTATTTTTATGTTTGTTTTTGTCGATGTTTGTGTGTGTTTGCTCGTAGAGGTTTAGGTTTATGTAGGGTCAGTGGTGTGTGTGTGTGTTTTATTTCTGTGTAGGTAGGCATATTATGTTTAGCACATAATCTATTTAAATTCAAGTTTACACAATACATATTACTAGTTACATAATATCAGCCTTTAACTGTTTACACAATTTTATTTTGTGATAAAACTAACCTGACTTGTTTTTTGATCTACGTCCATCACAATAATAAATGCTTTCTCAGTCATTTCGGTTTGACGCTCCTTCAAAGAAACGGCCTTATATGAATAAATTTAAAATATTTTATTTTTATACCTAAATATTTTAGAGAGGTGCACTCAATTCATATCGACAACTAGCCACCTGCCCTGGCTTCGCACGGATATTCAGTTTGATTTCTAAAGATAATATCGCATTTCTTATTCTACGCTGAAAAACTGAGCATTAATTGTTGTTAAAAAACACTAAAGGGCTGTTTCACTACTCATTGATTAATTTTATTTGACGGATAAATGTGATGCCATCTCCGTCTATTTGAAAAACAAAACAGAGACGGCATGGCATGGATGGTGAAACAGGGGGTAAATATGACATAATGTGGCTGCCGAAGTAAATTACCTGTACTTTCATGAAAGCATTGTACAGTACGATTATTTCGAGTCTGCCACTCGGCACTTTGCATCTTCTTAACAGATTAAAACTTAATTTTATACGAAATGCGTTGCTGCATATTTATCATAATAATAATGTTGATCTTACATCCTTAAGGATTTTTGCTAACTATATATTTTATAGTCATCGGAATAATAAATCTGCGCCACAAATATCAAGTCAAACCGATTAGTGGTCGAAAATTATTTGCGAGACATGAAGACAACTTAATTATATTATAACATTGCAAGTTAAATAAAAGCTTTTAAAAATATACTTAATTGCAACTGCAAAGTGAATGTTCGCAGTGGGAAACTTCCAGTAGTTAATTAAGTACTTTCCAAATAAATAAATCTTACGAATAAATGTTTTCTTTCTTTCTTTCAAAGTAAAAAAAAAATATAAGGGAGATAAAAAATTAAATTTAAATAGATATAAACATAGATTTTGAGTCATTAATGTACGTAATTGTTTTATTACAATAAAATTATATATATATTTTTGACCTGTAGGTAATAACGGAACTCTAATCACAAGTCCCTATGGTGTTATGTCATACCAATAGGCGAAGGCAATTTGAAGGGTCCACGGAAAGAACATGTCTAGTCACTTTTTTTTGAAAATGAGATTTTAATGCCAAAATGCAGAGTTCAAAAAGTACTACGACTTAATCTAAAAACAATATAAAATATTTTTTTCACTTTTGCATAAATGGTAACCATAGTAATTGTTTGTGATGACTGACTTTCAAACCGCTATAACTCAAAAAGTTGCTTAGGTGACTAGACACGTTCTTTCCGTGGACCCTTCATTTGCTGTTAACTGTCAATATAGTCATAAAATGTAGTCTCGAACTGGCCGCATTGACTCCGCCCAAAGCTGTAATACTACACTTAAACAACCAGCTGCCATCATAATTACGATATTATGTCAGTTTGTTTACTTAGATATAGTAATTACGTCATGAACATGGCATGGAGCGTTGTCGCGAAACAATTACGCATTTTATGACAAGAAAAATGTCTTAATTAAAAAAATATGTGGCTTTTGATTTGGAAATCAACACTAGGTACCTTTTCTAATACAGTTAAATACACTATCGTACTGTATTTGTTTATCACAAGCTAAACTGTAACATACCTGTTGAAAATGATGTCGTTCTGAGGACTTGCCCCAGCTGAGCACGGTGATCGAAGTGTCCACTGGGTTAATGATCTTCTCGCCGGCCAAGGGCAGGATTTTCCCGGGCTTATCCGCTGTCATCGCCGCGAAAGTGTACACTAGTGCCAAGTCCGCCGTCCAACCCTTGAACTTGGGGTGGATTTTGTACCGCTCGATAGGAAGATACTGCTCGTAACCCGTATCAAACATCTTTTTTGTGCCTATTACTACAAACGATATGGTCAGCTCCGGAATGGTAAATTCTTTCACACTGGAAAGAAAATTAGAATGAAATTATGTTTGCCTTTAAGTCTTTTGGATGACTGATTGCTAAGGTTGACGACTTCGTGCACTCGTTGGAACCAAATCCAAAATTCAAGTCTTATTTCTAAAAGTCAGACGTGCAAGTCCGGGTTTGAACCCATGACTCTTTGCTTGAGGGGTCAAAAATATTCAATTACAAAAAGAGATACTAACAAACAGTGTGCTGCTGTGACGACAACATAATCGTGTATGATTGCTCCCGTACATGTTCGTTTACATTGATCGGTGAAAACAAGACTGAAATCAAATAGTATATTGTGCATTAAGGGGCGTAAGAAGGGGATAGGCGAAGGGCTTTTAATGACTCGAGTTTCTACGCCCCTTACGGCCCGTGATTTTATCACATTGCGAGTTTGTGAGGAAAAAAAATGCAACAAAATAAATTATTTTGTGGTTCAAACACTTCACAAGTTGGCAAAAGAGTACGCTATACGCTATATGACCGGACCCTAAAAATTTGTCGTCATCATCATCATCAGCCCATAGCTGTTCACTGCTGGATAGGCCTCCCCAATGAGCGCCATTGCAGCGCGCCCTGTCCTCGACTTAACTATATAGCTTCTACTAGCAGCCTTTCGGAGATCGTCACTCTACCTGGCAGGAGAACTTCCTACACCACGTTTGCCGAAACGCGATCTCCTCGTTACTCCACCGGTTGCCAGTGGTTGTTGAGAAAATTTAGGTATCATTGAATTGCTAAAAAGTCTTGATAACATTTTTACCTCCCCGAAATGACGAGTGACAAGAGACATAGAAACAACTCTACCCTTCTGTTAAAATTTAAAATAGACCTCGGGCATGTGTCTGAGACAATCTCGTAGGGTTGATCATAATTTGTTTTTTTTTTGTAACTGGTAACGCATATAATTATAATCATACAGTGACTCATTCATAAGGTTTTTAGTTACTCTAGCAGCGCCACAAATGTGTGTCGGTCCCGTGGTATTTTGCTATCTTCAATTTCTTCGGTATTTGTAGGTGGCTCTGAAACTAACCCAAAAAATTACCCTAAAATATAATTTTCTGAAAACATATCTATTAAATTATTTGCTATTTCACAAAAGCAGATAATAATATACCTAATAGTTGTGAGTGCATTGTGTGTTCATAGTACGTTTGTTACTATTTAAATTATTTTGATGAAATTTGGAACACAGTTAAGCGAGTTAATATTTACCTCAACGTTTCAAGTATTTTCAACCAAATTACAGTGGCCATGGTCACGAGTAGACTGAAGAACACTCACTCACACTCACTTACTCAGTTAAACACACCTGAATGAACACTTATGATTTTTACTACAGTACATGCTGGAGTCCCTGCCATGGCAGACCTCTCTTCTTAGAAATAAAACAATACTTTTCAATAAAACTACGATAATTGTAATCCAACGATGTCCATACCTTTTACAGGTTCAGGCGGTGTTGCTGGCATTCTATTTTTATCTTGTCCCCCTCCAGGCCCCCCACCGCCATGCCCCCCACCACCATGTCCCCCAGGCCCCCTTTCATCTTGAGCCAAAACACTATAAAATAATACCAGTAAGTACGTGGCAACGACGCAAAAATGCATGTCGGTATTGTTGTTTCAAAGCCATGATATTAATGAATCGAGTTTTTAATTAAAATGGTAGGTCACGTAGAAAACATATCAGAATTTTATTATTAACACAGCTAGGTGTTCGGCTGCTGCAGCAAAAGGCACTTCAAAATCACTTTTTAGATTGAGTTTATAATATCCGGTGATTGAAATAGTAGAAGTAGCCAAAATGATTGCTTTCGTATATTTGAAGTCGAGGACCCAGACATGATTTTAGAGTATTGGGTGGTATTCGGTACGTATTTGAGACAACTTTAAACCGTGTTAGTCAAAAATTGATAGGTAGGTACAGTCAAGGGCATAAATATACATACATTTCCAAGATGTCAAAAATATCTATATCTACACCTATAAGTCACTAACCCTGAGATCGGTGTCTACATATACATATTTGATGCTATAGCTGTATAGATATTTATGCCCTCGACTGTACATACGCTTTTTTACTAAGTAAAAAAGCTATTCTATAAAGCACATTGTTATTTGTACAGCTGCCCAAAAATTAATTCCTAAACTTTTACATGCGGAAACGATTGGTATTTTAAAGTGTAAAGTGCCGGCTATAAAATTTAAATAAATTACCATTGCAAAGCCTTTGTTGGTGTATCTGCTGCCAACATATTTCACCAATTTCACGAACGCAAATTGTGCCTAAATTAAACTAATAAACGAGCTTCTAAAGTGATACTTCTTGAGTTCTTATATTACTTGGAAACGTTCCCCTCCACGAAAAAGTTTAGGTATTTATTCTGCTTGTCGCTATGAAAAAATGCCCAATTGAATATAAATATCTCTTCACTGAGTAGGTATACAGCAGGAATATAAGTTGCTATTTCTTTCTAGGTGTGTGTTCTGACAGTAAAAAAAAACAGTTTTTATTTACAGATATTATTTAATACACACTATTTCTAACTATGTCTAGACACTAATAGAAACTAGTTAAATTTATCTCTACTTTAAAAGGTACTTAACTTAAACATGACGTGGCAAATAGCGCTATATGTATAAGTGCGGTTTAGCTGTAAAGTAGAGAAGTTTCGTTTTACATTTTTGTTCCATTTCCACATCGCAACGCGCTACCAACAGTGAGCAAAGCTGAAGCAGCCACAATCGCATTTTTCTAGCTATTAACGCGCGACGAGAAAGAATAGCCCAATAGAATTAACCATTACGCTGCGGCTTGCAGCGTATGTGTAGGACGATACGAATATTCGCATTCGCATCGTCGCTATTATTCACACTATGTAGTATTTCCAAACTAAAATTATAAATATTCAACTAACAAGGAAGGGTACCCAACTGTCCGACTCCGATTTGATTTATTTTGATATATGTTATAGAGTAGTCTAAAATAACCGACACGTACTTTTTTTTAGCTACCCAAACTCAACCTGTTTGGAGAAAATGTCCTTCAAAGTACTGAAAATTGACCAAACCTTCTAATTTCTGTTGAGAGATTTGTTCAAGAAAATTGATAATTAATTACTGGTTTCGTTATATGTTGGAGAACATGAAAAAAGAATGGAGGCGTGTGAAAACACATCAAAGTTTCAAACTTTTCGTCGCTTTACTCACTTCCCTTTGGTTATTTATTTGGCTTGAAAACTTCTTGATCCATGATCCCGAAAAAAAAATGAGTTTGTGGTGAAATGACAAAACACGCCTCCATTATTTTTTCATGTTCTTCAACATATAACGAAACCCGTAATTAATTATCAATTTTCTTGAACAAATCTCTCAACAGAAAATATGGTTTGGTCAATTTTCAGTACTTTGAAGAACATTTTCTCCAAACAGGTACATAGAAAGTCAAAACAATTTCTTCTTCATCTGCATGTTAGAATGTTGAAAAAATTTGCTACATCACTAGTGTGTAAAACTGGGATAATGTTCCTTTTATCGTAGTTTTTGAACACGAACGCGAGAAATTGAGGAGTTTTTATGAAGGTTTATTCTGTGATATTAGAAGTTACTGCACGCTTGCCGTGCAACTAAATGTTTGTAGGGTTGATACCATGGTCTTTTCTTGATAATATTTTCTTATTTTGTATGCAAGTGACACCATCCTCGTGACAGGAATCGGAGCAGAAAGTAGACGGAAAAAAGTGCGGTAGGACGATTTATAGAAGTTTAAGTCAGTGGTTATTAGTTATGCTCGCTTTGGCGGCTTGTACATAGGTCAACCCTCTTTCTTAAACGTTTGTGCATCAGTTTACATAAAAAATAGTAATAATGTTTGTTTTTATTTGTCGCTTTGAAATTTCCCTCTGGGAACAAATAGTTATTTTGTTATGCAAGGCTGGAAAGTGACTGTTTGGCACGAGTGCTTATTTATATTGAAACCTAGGATTCTAGGATTGAACCACGAGCGAAGCGAGAGATGCTAAATAACTTTACAGCCGAGTGAAACACACAATTTTTAACTGAATTTAGGGGTGTACCGCTAGCACTAAGTGTAGACTTTTTCCCTCCGGTACGTTGTGAATTTGCACCATATACCTATTTACCAATTTTCTTCCTATGTGTCGTTATTTTTTGTGAATAAAAAAACAACATTTGTAATAGAACAAAATGTAAATTTGTATTAGGTACTGTTGTTATTTTGTAATAACTAAAATAAAAACATTAACACTTATGAAATGAATTTATACTAATGAAATAGTTTATGACAAACCGCGTTTCAGAATGTGCCAGGGCCAAGCCGAGCTAAAACCATAAATAGCGCAACGGTGACGCAGAGTACCTATTTTACGAGTCGGTCACGCAGCGTGACGCAAACCGGCAGCGCAAAATAGTTAAGATGCGTATACAGTGTGTGATTTTCATATAAAATATTAAGAATCAATGTATAATAGTGTTCTTTATAACTTAGACATTTGACGTATTTCACCTGCGCGAACGAAGTTGCGTTCAAGTAGGTTTCATTAACAAAGTTTTGGATCTCTTATACGGAGTGTTAATAATAATAATAATAATAATAATATTTATTTCAAATGGAGTCTTTAGATTTTACCTTTATCATAAAAATTAAATACTGTTATCAATGTACGCTATCCTAGAACCCAACCGACGTTGCCTGTCACGCTACAAACATAGCACATTTTGCATTACATTGCTGCTTCGAATAAACTTTAAAGTGTAATAAAAATAAAATAAAAGTAATTATTTTAAAAAGTCGCTGTTTTTTTTAATTATTTGCTCTTGTTACAGGCTACCCCGGTATAATCACAAAGATGTATTTATTTAGTTTTACTGATTGCGCAAGTGCACTACTACAAAAGCGGACATCCGTTCTTTGTGAAAATTTGGTCATTTTTTGTAATAAAATAATTTATAACTTTACAAGTTTACTTATGCATTTATTTAAACATCTAGAATGTCCGCGGTTCACCATTTTTTAGGAAATACATTGGTACTTATGTTTGAAATAAGCATTATGTTTAAAAAAAATGTGGCGGACAGTTAAATTATACGTTTTGTGGTAAAAACCTCGGTTTCACCCGTCATTGTGCTGTTTTTTCGGGTGCGTTTCCGAATCTCTTTTCATCATACGATATCTATTTGCTTCTTGTTCGTTCTGTATTTTTTTTTTATTAAAGACGCGTTGGAATAATTTCACACAATTAAAATGAGTTTTATTAAGGATTTAGTAATAAGAACAAAATAAGAGATTAATTAACAGATTTAAATATTACTTCAACAACGTATGACGAACTTTCTTTGTGAACATTATTGACATAATGTATTTTGAGGTTGTTCCTTGCATTGTCTAACAACTTTTTGCCTATTTTCGGTTTGCCTAATTTTAGATAAACTAATATTACTTAACTTAATGGTTCATTTTACCTAATTTTCATTTTAGTCAAAGTTATTTTGTATACAACTTATTTTGCATAATTTTGTTTCGCCTTATTTTAAATGACCTGATTTTCCTTTTGTAAATTTATTTCGTATATACTGTTTGACTGACATACTATTTTTTTTGCCTAACATTATACGTCTAACATAAGTTCGGTTCTGGCGCTTCGCCGGCCGCTCGGCTCGCGCGCTGTTGTGGTCGCAGTTCTAACCTTAGTAAAAACGTTATTCGGCTAAGTAATGATTAGTTGAAATAAGAATCAAAAAGTGCATGAGTTTAAAATAAAATAATATTCGTCAAGAGTTATGAAAATGATAATTTAGGAAAAATTAAAATGACAAGTCAAGGGAATACCAAAAATATTGTCCATTATAGCATAGTGTTCATAAATAAAGGCAGCAGACTAACAGAAATTAAAGAACATAATAATACAATAAAAAATATATCTGAAATCGAGTTTAGCTCGACAAGTTTCAGGCTAATCCGTAACCCTTCATCTGGGAGCAACGCGACTCGGCGGCTGCTCATTGCGCGTGTTGTCGGGTGAGTTATCCGTTATGTTATCATTTAAAAATTTAATATGGTTCAGAGATGGCAGAAGGTAAACGAATCAATGTGAATTAATTATAGCTAAAAGTTTTGCTTTCAGTAAAAGCGGTAGCCAAAACTGAAACCATTCCTAATTTGCTCACGGTCAGAGAATTGTTATAAAACACTCCAAACCAAAACTTATTTTTGGCGAGTTGGTAAAACAACCCAGTTCTCTAACTAGTGTTTAAATGGAATAATTTGTGGGGAATAACAAAATTTAGCGCAAGGGACGAAGCCGGGGTAGAATTTATAGCACGCAGTACAATACTGGAATTTTAAGCATTTACTCCCGCACTGCAGAGCTATACTTTTGGAAGGAGTTGTGTGTAATATATTTGTGCTAAATTAGAAGGAATAAAATGAGTGCAGTAATTAAGTGTCACATTTAGTGATAACGAACTAAGCTGGTCTTGCATGCTAAATTCTTCAACGGAACGGACTTAAAGGACATACAGGAATACTCGATCTTGTTCACAAGATCAGTAGAAGCAAGATACTGTCGTAAGTACATTAGAATATGTTTCGAAAGTATTAATTAAAAAGAAATACTGAAGTTATATTAGAATATCAAACTACATTAAGTACATGCAATTTTCACGATTGTTTAAATTCATCACCATAACGCGTCATTTGCGCTTCTATTTAACAAAAAGCAAGGGGATTGTCTAGAACTGAGATGTGATGTGTAGATGTTATAAATGAATAGTAGTAACGGTTCGTGGCGTCACCTCTAACTAAACAGTGTACCAAAGCAGCGTAACTTCATATTTTTGTTTAATAAGCAAAAAAAATACGCGTCAAAAAATATATGTTATTGATGAAATTAATGTGAATATTAATATTCTACTCATAGTCTACTCGTGACTACGACCGCTGCAATGTGTTCGAAACGTCAAAGTAACTTTAGCAATTAATAATAGGTAGTCGTGATTAAGTTTCAGGAGATATTCTTCTTCTTCAGACTTTAGAGTTACACTCTTGTCAGTGTACCTACTTATTTCTCCTAGGAGTTATCCTCTTGACCACCCGAGATATTAGTTACAATTATATATTTTTAGAAATTCAGCTTTTTCTGCTGTAAACAGTATCGATGTCTAACGAAGGCCCTGATTACAACAGTCAAGCTGCGTATTACAACTCTCAAAGCCATAAACCGTAGTATTTACGTTCAATTATGTCCAAGTGACTGAAGTACCTACACATTAATCCTGCTCGTTATTGTAAGATGTTGCATTCGGAACCGGCAAATTGCGGTCCCTTGCCAGTTGCCACAGCATGTAAAGGTCTCGTTTTACTACCACCCTGTTTATTGCAGCATGAGTATTACTTTGTAGACGACGCTTTTAGTTCTGTTTGGGCTTAATATTCAGGATTAAGGTTTATTTGAGATTGCTTACCAAAATGTTTTAGTATGTTTTGCTGCCTTTAAAAATAATATGTTTATAGGTTAAGTTAGACGACCGGATAGCAAGCGTTAGAAAACCTGAGTATGAAGCTCGAGGTCATGGGTTCGATACGCTGTTATTTGTATGAACAATAGGTAGGTGTACGAATGTTTGTTCTCGAATCTTGGACGTTTAATATGTAATTATCTTAAGCAGTATGTTTATCCGTAGTACCCATAGTACAAGCTTTGCTTAGTTTGGGACTAGTTCAGTTGGTGTCACGTATCCCATGACTTTTATTTTTATTTACATAACTATATTAAAAAGTAATACTTCAGAAGTTGGACGTATAACGTTTAATTTGTAATGTTTTGTTCACTTTGAGTACTTAGTCTTGTAAATTTTAGAGATTGTAACAATGAATATGCCCGTGAATTGAAATAGTTTTCAAAGAAAGTGACATAAACTTCCTTTGAATGGTTAGGTACTCGCCTTTATATTCAACAGTAATTTGAATCAGTACAATTCCGTGAATCTAATTGTTTAACTCAGAAATAGCTCATAGCTCGCCGGAGAAATCACCTGTTTGTTTAGGGTACTCTTGTTTAGTTTAGAAAGTGACCTAGGAGCTGATTCCTAGGAATACAGAATACTTAACTAGTCAGAACTAACCTCATAGTAACCGAATTTACCAATACATTAGCTCTGCATAATAGAATTGAGTTAGGTGAATGAATTTTCACTTAAGTAAATCAGAACGTGGTCATCAATGACAGAATCAAATACGTTTGATTGGCTCTAAGTTTCACCTGAGATTTTCAAATTAAGTTTTTTTTTTTAAGTTTTATAAGGAGGTAATTAGGAGCATTAGGAAATGAGTACTCTATTCGAGTTGAATTAGTTTGTAATCGTACGATTTTCATATCATCAGTCCGTATAGGTACAGTTTGCAAACAAATCACCCAGCTGTATCTGTGGCTGTGGCCTTGCATTACCACTGCAACGTTATGATGCCATATTTCTCACGTTTGTCGAGATATCGCGGTAGTTTCAGTTTCAAACACAGAACTGATGATAAGAGGAAGAGAAATATTATCGTGTGTATTTTTTCTCACACGTTTATATGTTTTCATAGGTTATACTCGTGATAATATTATTACTGTACTCACTAATAAAATGTATTAAATTGTGAACCACAATTTCTGCAATAAGCAGTCAACTTTGTTACAGACTGCAACTGATTGTGAAAGTTTTTTGCCGTAGCAAAGGCTAAACGTTCAGTAAATTCTGTGGTCAATTATTCACAATTGAGTCGCTTAACTTCAAACTCAGATAAATCCACCCTAACCGTTAGGGAGATAATTGAAAAAAAGTGATGATAACGTTAATTCGGTAATTTGAAAGGCAGTAATTTTTTAGCTATGTCTAAACCATTAAACAAAGCGATCCTATTCGGCAAATTCAGCATTAAAACCATCCATTCTTTACAAAAAACAAAATTTTTATTGGATTTGATTTACCTTCATTTGATATAATTGATTGCAATTTATCTATGTTTGAAAAAAACTCATTGTAGATTTGTATAATTTTGATTTAACAGACCTGGATTCTGGATTCTAGATTTGAAAAAAAAAACTGTCAAAAAAAAGAAGAAAAAAAAACGTCTTTCGCTGATTGCCTTCGATGGACTTACCTACCTTTGAAAAAATAAAATGTCATATGAATTTATCTGTTTTCCATAAAATATTATGATTTTAACTGCAATGTATTTTTCTCAAAAACCACACAGAATCATACTTAACTAATAAAATTGTGACAAAACTAGTTTTTTACCCTTTTATTTAATACCAAAATCTTAAAAAATTACAGAATTGGATTTTCCCGAGTTTGAAGTTAAGCGACTCAATTGTGAAATAGTGAGGTATTAACCAATTGTGTAGTCTAGAGTATTTAGGTACGTAACGGATTACCAAAAAAAATCAGATTTCTTAATTTGGTATTGTCAATTCGTGGTACCTAAATACTGTTGGTCCCTAACTAAAAGCTCCTCTCATCTACTCAAAAGTTGAGGTTTTTTTTATTTATTCTCAAAAAAAGGTACATAATTTAAGTTAGCTATTACTCATGTTTAAGCAAATAAAATATTTTTATCTTATCTTATCTTATCTTTAAGTTACATCACTAATTTCGCCAAACTATGACGTTTATTGGCGAATGGTGAGATTCTCTTTAAAGGAACAAGTTTGCATTTGAACAATATATGTAGTTTTATCTACGTTTATCAATTGTGTTTGTCGGTTAAATTTGGTAGGGTTTACGGGGATGACAAATCGATCTAGCTTGGTCTTATCTTGTATAGGGCTTCCCGCCTTCGCCTATCCACATATAACCCCCTCGTTTACTTCTATAACATTTCTATTCTTCTTATTATGAGTTCTGTGGTTTGAAATACCGAACCAATCCATTACAAGATATCTTGTCTGCGGTCCATTGTTCTAGATAAAAGTGCAGAGCTCGCTATGTTATCGACGCCTTCCTTAGAGTTATCGTCTGTAATGAACGTCTAATGAGGTAGCACGTAGAATGTTTTATTTTCATTGAATGGACCGTGAATTCTTGGTATAGACAGTGGAGCTATTTAGTAAAATAAAGCTTTTTAAGTTGCAGTACGATGCACTTGGACTACTTTTTACTACTGTAGGTAAGGGAACAATGGAGGCAGGACAGATAATCTATGGAGACTCGTGATTTCTGAAAAATCGTTGATTTTTTCCAGTTCCTCCTAAATAAAATGTATGTAGAGAAATTTCTATACGATATTTGTAGTGATTTTAATACATTTGTCTAAATTAGGTCATAACAGTTGCAATAGTTTTATTTTTTAAAGGTTTGTCATGTCGAATTCAAGGCGGCTATTCGTGCAGTCAAGAAAAAATAAAAACCGGCCAAGAGCGTATCGGACACGCCCAAAATAGGGTTCCGTGGCTATTACGAAAAAGTTAAGTAATATTTTTCTAAGGATTTCGTATTTTATACGGAATCTTCCAAGTTTAGGTACATTTTATACCTTAAGCTGCTATTTACTCTTAAACTACTAATAATTTTAAATGAAAACTTAGCCGTTGTAGTTTTCCTTCAATGTTTGATATACTTATTACCATCCTGAATTTTTTCAAATTTTTCCGCCCACCAGTTTAGATTTTAGAGGGGCAATGCTCGATTTTAATGAAAATTTGCATTTTAAAGACGAATATTTCACAAACAAATCACTGAATCGAAAAATAGGTTTTAGCAACCCCTAATAGTTTTAAAAGACCTATCCAACGATACCCCACACTATAGGGTTGGATGTGAAAAAAAAATTACCCCCACTTTACGTCTATGGGAGGTACCTAAAAAAATTTTTTTTTGGAGCCTTTGTTTTTATTTAGAACAGTTTAACAGAACTGTAATCTGTAATACAGCGCCAAACGCATCATAATGGACGGTTTAATGTTCCTTAGTGAATATTAAATATTCTTAGGTTAATAGAATGCACTGAACGACAAAGGAATCTCCATTTCATTCTAGCTGTGCAATTCATTAACCATATCTTGTATAATTCCTACATACATAATTTATACGCGATAGTTTAATTTACATTTCAAGAGTCTAGTTTATAGTTTAGAGAAGCATCTGAAAATGACATGTGATTCTATGTCATTCTCAGAATCATTTGTGAACAGCAAGTGAACACTAATTGGTTTTTCTTTACTTTGTAAAAATCCGTGCAAATGTCACTATAAAAAGAAGTTTCGAGGTAAGAGATAATAAAAAAGTATTACAAAAGTGGTAAACATGATGTAGGTACCTAATTCATATTCAACAGGCCTTAAAACCATTCTGATTTCAACATAGTAAGTTAACATAGCTGCTCTGCTCGCGAGCGCTCTGTGCAGCAGCCGCTGAGTCGCGTTGCTCCGAAGACGAAGGGCTACGGATTAGCCCGAAACATGTCAAGCTAAACTCGATTTAAGACGTGAGTTATCCGGGTCATTATATTTAATATGAGTGAGTCTCGCGGTAGTTTCATGTTCAAAATAATAAGTTAACGTTAATCTTAGGTATTTGGCATAACATCCTATCCTACTATATAAATATTATAAATGCGAAAGTTTGTGAGTGAGTATGTTTGTTGCCTCTTCACGCTGAAACGACTGGACGGATTTGGATGTAATTTGGCAAAAATAACCTGGACTTAAACATAGCATACTTTTCATCCCGGTATTCCTACGGGATAAGGATAAAATGTCGATATAACAACCGCTGGGCTTAGAGTCATGAAATTTAGTATCTAGGTAGCTGGACCTCTGGAATAACACATAGGCTACTTTTATTTTGATATTCCCACGGGATAGGGACAAAAACTTGAAATTTAAACCGCTGGGTTTAGAGTCTTGAAATATGGGACAATTGTTCTTCACAAAATCTCAACGAAGACTACGATATAAATTTTGGGGAATTTTGTAAAATCCCGGAATTCCAATTGTAACTAAAATCGAATAGATTACGCGTGCAAAGCCGCGGGTAAAGTCTAGTAATGAATAAATCAAAGGCAAAGCATTAGCGAGTAACCAAATATCCAATCAGTTTGGGACAATATTGTAATTTAATCTCCATTAATTTGTTGACCATAGCGTAAAGTCATTACCGGGACAATCGGGCCGACGGGGTTTTTAATTCGATTCGATAACGGTTTTCGCAATTACACCAGGAATCAATCGACGAAGACAAACAAACCGCGAATCAAGCAGAGTGTAACTATTGGCTGTAGGGTTGTAAATTTGAAGGCATCTCCCAGTATTTCAAGTTATTGCGGATATTAACAGTATTCTGGTGGATTAGTCCAGTAAATGGTACGAATTTAGTTACAGCAAGTGAGAAGACAACTTTTATAACTAAAAAACTCTGACATTAACACATGTCCTGACATTATTTGCCATAACAGTTATTTGAAATCAAACCAATCTCTTTACAGTTCAATCGCAACCCAGGCTCTACATAAATCCTAAGCAACCTCGTGTTTCGGCTGAAGTGCCGCTATCTTAACTATCTAGCTGTGTACAAAATTCTACGAGTATCAGGTTTATTCAAAACTTGTTTTATAAGTAGTCTCATTGAAATAGGCGCGATTTGCAGTTAAATTATTATGCTCACCACTACGTGATCATCACTACGTGACTTTAATCATAAAATTCATGTTTTTATCCAGATATTCATCTTGAAACCCTCGAGCACAGAAAACGAGTTTTTAGGGTTCCGTAGCCAATATGGCAAAAACGGAACCCTTATAGTTTCGCCATGTCTGTCTGTTTGTCTGTCTGTCGTCTGTCCGTCCGTCCGCGGCTTTGCTTAGGGACTATCAATGCTAGAAAGCTGTAAATTTTCCACGAATTTAAACTATGCCGACAAAATGGTACAACAAAAATTAAAAAAAATTTTTTAGTGTATTTCCCATAGACGTACAGTGGGGGTGATTTTTTTTTCTCATCCACCCTTGTAGTGTGGGGTATCGTTGGATAGGTCTTTTCAAATAAGTGATTTTTTTGCAAAATATTCAACTTTAAAGTGCAAATTTTCATTAAAATCGAGCGTCCCTCCCCCCTCTAAAATCTAAACCGGTGGGTGGAAAAAAATTTAGAATGGTAGTAAGTATATCAAACTTTTAAGGAAAACTATAACGGCTAAGTTTGCTTGAGAATTATTAGTAGTTTAAGACTAAATAGGAGCCTAAGGTATAAAATATACCTAAATTTAGAAGATTCCGTATAAAACACGTAATCCTACGGAACCCTATTTTGGGCGTTTTTCGAATCTTGGCCGGTTTTTTTTAATGAGCTGCGTCAGCCTCAGATAAAATACTCAGAAGACATGTGAAAGACCTCTAAAATCTTTGACCTTTCGTATCTGTCAGGTTTTAATTTAATGCAAAATACTTTTTAGAATAACTAATGAGTATTTAGAAAATATTTAGAAGTGAGACAAACAAATTACTCGTTTGTTTTGGAGATTTTCACAGATACATTTTTCGGAAGAAAAAGTATTCATATTTTCTTGGACATTTTCATTTTCTTTAATAGTAAAGTAGATCGAAAGATTTCAAGCAAACGAAGAAATAAATATACGAGATGAATTAAAAATGAGCAATTTGAAGAAAAGCATTGCTTGTCGAGAATTTAGTATAAATTTAGTAGTGAATATTGCTTTAACTTTTCAACTTTTAAAGTCAGGTTAACATATCGATCTTAAAAAAATAAATAAAGAAGACCCCTTAGAAAAGCTATTGCCAGACATTATAAATACGTGATCTAACTTTAAATTTAAAACACGAAAGCAATTTATTGTTTCTTTTCGTTATAACTGTAAAGCTTTCTTTAATTATCGCAACACAAATGACCTAGTCCAGCTTAAATAACCACAACAAAGCTGTCAAAGAACGCCTAGCTTCACTACGTACCTGAATTAATTGGATTCGTTAGTTGTAACGAAACACGATTGTTATATGTCCACGCATGCATTTAACAAACACTAAAGTATTGTCAAAGCATTACTGCTAAATCAATTTCAAATTCTAATACATATATTTCTAATAAACTGACTAATCCTATTAAAATTCCAGGGCCTTTGAAGTTTGTCGGCAACATATCGGGCGAGGCGCGGTCTCACCGCACGCCATAGGTATTGCCTTGCTTAAAACTCCGAGTAATATAAATGTAAATTTTCCGAAACAAAGGCTGTCGGGATCAAGTAGCAACTTACTTGATATTACGCGGTATATAGTACCGACCTATTGGTTTTTTATCGAAAAGCCAACGATACACCGAACAGCAGAAAAGTTGTGACAAGAGCTCTAGGGCATATTTTTTTTCTTTATTCTTGGAATCTATCTGGGTCATTACGTAATATCAAACAAGAAAATTACTTGTCTTTAAAATAAATCTTTTTACGTTCCCAGCGATTATGAATTTGTAAAGATAAGTATTTCTCGGTTTAGACTTTGACTTTGATTTCCATAGATGAGAAATTAAATACCTAATGTAGCTAAAATAATTATTCGCTATGGCTATGATTATTGAAATAAATTAAAACCGGGCAAGAGCGAGTCAGCTTGGACACAAAGAGTTTTGTACGGGCGTTCGTGTGTCTATTTTTAATTTTCAAATAAATTATGAACAACGCGGACAGACAGCGGAGTGCTGTAGTTATAAGTTGGACCGCTATGTGTGTCTGGCTGTCTTTCTGTGTGTCTGTCTGTGGCACCGTAGCACTTAAACGGGTGGACCGATTTGAATTCGGTTTTTTTATTTCGGGGGTTTTCCAAATTTTTGTTGGTCATGGCACAATTTGGATATAATGGAACTCTGAAAATATATTATATTAACTGTTTTTTAAAGCACCTTGGTAATAATTTCACTACTTTTGAAGCATTTAGACACGGTCACTCATTTTCATGTTAATTAAAAATGGAATAATAAACGAGAACCTTAATTAAGTCATTTTACTGTGTCTAAGAATATATTGGCCGTATTCGATGTTACGTACTCCTAGCAATCTTTCGTCTGTATCAAATACTATGAGACGGAGCCAATATCTGGCAGATGAGATACTTATTTGCTTCTCGGTTCGGGTTGTTATTTGTTTTTGAAGGCAATCATTATTGCAAAGTTCACGAAACCGGCGAGTTTCGGGAGGTTTCTCGTAAAAGGAAATCTTGTATATATAGGAATTATTCGCACTGATTTCTGATACCGTTTCTGTGTGAAATGTAAAGGTGTATTGTTTCCAAATATATTAAATTAGAAACTCCAAGTCTATGTCCACATAACAAACTCGTAACTAATTAAATCAGTAACGTTAATGATTTATTTAATTACCTATTGCAGTTCTTAATGTCTGATCTTATGTAATGTTATACCGGGTATAGCCTGTAATACGAGCAAAAAATTTAAACATAGATCGTCCTCGTCAAACTGAACAACATTAGTTCAGCGACTTTTAAAAATAATGAATTTTTGAATTTTCTTTTTTCATACAAATTAAATACTGCTATCAATGTACGCCATCCTAGATCACAACTGACTTCGTTTGTCACGCTACAAACATCAAGCATTTTGCTTTACATTGCTTCTTCGAATAAACTTAAAAGTGTAATAAAAATTAAAAAACTTATTATTTTTAATAGTCGCTGAACTAATGTTGTTCAGTTTGACGAGTATGATCTATGTTTTAATTATTTGCTCGAATTACAGGCCACACCCGGTATGAAATACGATAGTAATACTAATCCTGATTAAAATATATCCACTTAAGTAATTTTTTACAAATATAATATAATAAATACGAAAGTGAGTTTGTTTGTTTTTTCCGCTTTCACGCTTTAACTACTGAACCCATTGCCAGTAAAATTTTGCATTCATCACATTATAGGACCAGAATAAATAATAGGATTTATTTTATCTTCGCAGACGAAGCCATGGGCAACAGAAAATTTCAAATAACTTTATTTCAATTCTGCTAAGCATACTTCAACATAAAAAAAATATGGCAAATTAAGTAACAGAATTACATTTTTGTTCCATTAAATATTTTCGTCATCCACAAAGGGAATTGCTTTAAGCACACAAGAAAAATATTAATTTAAGATACTTACTTGTAACGGATGACTCAAAAATATTACAACGAGATGAGGCAAATTACTTTACCTGGAAGACGTAGCTTCATTCGCTTACATTTTTTTTTTCTTAAGAAGGTCAAAATAATTCTTTGAAGGCGGCTGTAAATTTAATATAATTGCTAAGAGAAGAAAAATGTCTTAATACCCAGGGGGTCGCTTAGGCAGCCTCGAAGGGTAGGAAAGTTGCGCCCTTGTCACTCACTTGTCCGAGGCAGCTTTCCCGGCGCTGTATTAGCATGCAAATTGATGGCCTCGCGATTTATAGCCTTTTTTATCGGACTTACTTAAAAAATATACGCTTTCCACGAGAGAATACGCGCCGTCAAGCCCGGATCGGGCATCGGCTAGAGGTTTACCTAAAACTTCAAACCCCGAAGTTTCTATAAGAACAGCAAACAAATGAAGATAATTTATAACGAAAAGCGTTGAGGGTAAAGAGAAAAGTACATTGCGATCAAATATAAATGGGCGAAATAGCAAAGTTTTGGTGGATAACTTTGTCCCTTGCGAGGATCAGGCTGAAAGGATTTAAATGTTTATACCCGAGGTATTATTAGATTTGCTGTGAATTAACTGGTTGCATTTTGTTATTGGCAGCTAACGCCCCGCAGCTTTATTTGTAGTATATTGAAGACAGAATTGGAATATTTTGTGAAACTATGCAAGTCCCTAAAAACCTCAAAGGGATAACCTTAAAGGTTTGCCTTTGCACACATATTTCAACGTTAATTAATTGAGTTTGTTTATTCATTTTGTACAATAAAGAATTACATGCAGACAATATACCTTTGTAATTTAAACATATTGTATGAGAAATAAATTTAGTTTATATTATAGTAGTACTCGCAGTAGATTTATATAAATCCAATCTTCATTTTTAAAGCTACAAAAATTATAGATAATTATCAAACATTTGTAACCACTTCTGAGATAATTATGTACGTACGCAAATAAATAAAGGTGTTTCTGTTTAGTTCTCTATTCCCTCTATCTATTTGATAAAATGGAAATGGAAACTTAACTTAAACACCTATATGAAATATTTGTCGTAAGATCACACAGTGAAACTTTATTTTATACTATTCTATTAGCAGACGTACTCGTATTCCCAGAAGTAAGCCAAAATCTTCAACAGCTGAGAGTGGTAAGATCTACTGTATAAGAGTTATGAAAACGGATTAGTAAATGTGACGCCATTTTCGGCACAAAGTCGCCGATTATGTTACAACTAGCTTTTGCTCGCGGCTTCGTCCGCGAGGAATTCGGTTATCGCGCGCTGTTCCCTCGGGAAATTTGCATTTTTCCGGAATAAAAAGTAGCCTATGTCACTCTCTGGCCCATAAACTACACATAAAAATACAAACACACACACTTTTCGAGGAAAAACTTAAACATAATCATGAGATCTACTGTGTTCATATAAGATATAAGCTATAAGTGACTTCTTGGGAAATTATATATGTTTGTCTCGACTACTACGTAGTAAATTTGGAAAAAAACGCATAGCTCCCGCGTAATAGTGATAAAAGAATTATTTATTTGTAGACGACGTTATGGGGAGAAGCTAGTAAGTAATAAAAAAATTATACAGTAAAAATGTACTTAGGAAACTTTGTCTGATAATATTGGCACCAATTTTGGCAGTTCGGATAATAATCACCACTCGTTAAAATCTCATTTTATTGTGCTTTAAATGCGACTAACAGTGAAGCGGGTTAGCACCGGCCATGAAGTTAATTATCTACGTAACTCATATATCATATCATAATATAAGGGACTGTCATCCCTAAACCAGGTTAAAGATTTATTTTTTTATTCAAGACCATGCAAACGGCTCAAAGAAGTGAAGATTTCCGTGAAGAGTCCTAACTTAAGTAAGGCTTCTCGCGCACGTATGAACGCTAACGTCCGTAACTCAGTTTAGCCCCGGAATTAGCACGTGCCTGCTTCTCTCAAAATAATGCTTGTTGCAATTCGTTAAATTAATTTCACGGGTCCTTTTGCAAGAAGACGGAGCTCATTACGTTAATGTCGGGGTCTTGGGTGGCAGGAGCTACAGGCGAAAGCGGAATTCGTAATAATGATTAAAAGCCACAATCCCTTAACCTTGTTTATCAATTACCACAGTGTATGACAATTAAGCATACCCACGTCTGTGTCTGCATAGTCACTTAAATGTAATCTACTAATTGTGCAGTACCTATGCTAGAAAAGGAGCAAAATAAAATACTTGTGATTCATTGATATTTGACCTCTGCAAAGTTCTGCTAGAACCAATCAATTAGTTATTAACCTATTACTAAGAATAACTGGTTCATTCACGAGACAATAATGTTCGGGACTTTTGGGAAACTCGTACGAAGCTAAATCTAAAAGTGATGTTAGGATTTATAGTAAAATGCGATAGATAGGTAAGCCGCGATCGCGATTTTGGAACGGCCAAGGTGATAAAAAATAACAAAATATGAACTACCTTAATAATAGTGTGTATGTGCCGATATTTTTGACCACCTAGGCCATTTCGAAATATCTGATAGCGCGAGCGACTGTACAATAACGGGCGCTATCCTGACCCGTGCCGTTGGGACATGCTAGGCAGTCCCTGCCAAGTGTAAGACTTCAGAACCTATATCACCTGGATCACTTGGTCATCACTTAAAATCTACTTATCATGTGAAACAAAATTCGAAATAATAGTACTTATGTGAGTAGGTACTCAGCTATTTGATTTTTTATTACTCGTTCGTTGTCGAGGAACGTATCTAGATTAGCTCACTGTTTCCACCTGAGTGTACCGTGTACTACCTTGACTGTTAAGTACAACTGGCTTACGGATTTTATCATTTAAGAGTAATTATCTCTCAAACAACCTTTAGAAAATAACATACAGTAACAAAATAAGAAAACTGCAAAAAATTAAACTATTACTTAAAAACAGATTGACCACAATGATCTAATCTTTTGACTAAGGGGCTGTTTCACCATCCATTGATTAGTGTTAACTGGCGGTTAGGTGTGATGCCGTCTCTATTTTTTTTGTTCGAAAAGACGGAGACGGCATCACATTTAACCGTCGGTTAACGCTAATCAATAGATGGTGAAACAGCCCCTAAGGATACTAAATAGCATACTTGGAATTTTATCACTGAAATAAAATGCTTAATGCTAAAATTGCCTCAAAGTGAGTCTGACCACGGCCATTGTAATGTGGTCGAAACATAGAAATTATTAAAGAAGCAAGGTATTTCGTCATGATTAAGTTAAGCGATAAGGCCGCCTATTGCTTACCTTAGAAAATCTTTATGTATATACTTGTGTTTTCTGTACTGCTTACTGTGTTGGTGTGCAATAAAGAGTTATTGTATTGTATTGTATTGTAAGTTTTAGGCGCGGTTTAGCCGTTGATCAAGTATTTAGCAATATCAGTTCATAGAGAACCTTGCTCAAAGATGTTAAAGTTTTGTTGTTAAACCGTTGTGTCTGATAAACATATTTATAGTGCCCTATTTTGTTTTGCAATAATAACATTCTTAAACGCTCGTCGCCCGTCCCGTGTATCATAATTCTCACAGAGGCCGCAAAAAAGATGCGCGGAACAATAAAACTTGTCGCAGTGACAATGGACTAACCTTAACTAAACACAGTTTTTCCGTAAACTTAATCACGTTAAGTTTGTTTTAAGTTTAAAGGTCAATTAGCTCTTGTGAAGGTAAGCCTAAAAGCTTTTTCTTCTGATTACATAGATTATTTATATACAAAAATAAAACTTAGAGTTAGCGAGTGTATCCGCGAGTTGGTTGATGGGCGTGACCTCCTCTCGCTCGCATAATAATATGTAAAAATAAGGGTCGGCCGTTTTTTTCTGGCAAATTTTAAGTAGTAACTGTTCAGCCGTGCGTTGTATTTCAGTCAGTTAAAAAAAAGTCATGTTACACGTGGATTTAATGTACAGTTATTTGAGATTCCACGTAATAAAATAAAGCCTCTCGGCAAATTAGTCAATCTATGATTTTTGAATTAGTCTGAATGCAATGGGTGTTCGTACAGTAACAGTACTTAGTAAAAAAGTAAAAGTAGCTCTAGGTATCTAATTTATTTCAAAATTGATTTTGAAGAATTAAATCTGATGATTTTTTTAAGTCTTTTGTAAACTATGTTAAATTATTTGTAAACCACAAACCACAAGAGGACCAATTAATTACTCATATTGATCATGAATCAGTGTAATTTTTGCTTAATTTATTAAATTGCACTTTGTTTCAGTGGTTGCGGGTAGATAAGGGTCTGACATTATTATTACAGTTTGAAAAATTAAAAATTAATTGAAATCTTAATTACTTTTATTCCGATATTCCCACGTAAAATCCCGAAATATTTACCGAAAAGCATAGTTGCAAAAAAATTCGAATAGATGTTCCAAAGTATAGGTAAATAAGACCGTAATGTAATTTTTGGAGATTTTATATTTTTCCTGAATCACAGAATAAGTAATAAATAGTACAAGCCTGAATTCACAAGCGAAGCGAAAGGAATATCGATAGTGTTACCAACACTTTATTACAATTTGTTCGATGATGGAGTTTAACCGGACATTAAAATGCAACAGGCCACAGGTTGAACAGTGGACTCCCTCATTAAGCTTCATTATGTAATGTTTTCAATACAATCATTAACGAATTAACACAAGCAACATGGACTTTTTAAAAATATTTAATTATAAATTGCTCTGCCATTTGCCGTACTTGCAATGTCAACTCTATTAATTGAATTTGTAGCTTTAGGTCTTAAGGTGCTATTTATTTTGTACAGAAAGGATTATGTAGATATGTGCTCGCTATTTTATGTCTGTCAGTCTGCTAGTAAAACAGTTTTAATGAAGGACGTTCATAGATTGCTACAATTTTCCACGGACAAATAATATTTCAACTCGTGAAAAAGCTTCAGTTTTTAAACTTGAATACGCCTTTCCATCTAAATAATGCTGATTCGTGCATAACAGTTTTGAAATTCACAGCGTGTTTTATGTATCGAGATATAAATCTTTTGCCTCGGTAAAAGTTACAAATATGGCTTCTTGAACATGGTTGCAATAAAGTATTGAATTGAATGGATAATTTTACATTTTGCTATTTCTAAAAAAAGTGTTCCAAAACTTAAATAAAGAAAAAAACGGCCAAGTGCGATTCGGACACCCGCACTTAGGGTTTCGCACAGTTAGGATAAAAATATGTCGTAAAAAGCACGAAATCTAAAAAAAAACTGATTTGTCAATATAATTAAAATAAAAATAAAAATAGGTGCATACGTATTAATAAACATTATTACCAACTTTCAAGTTCATAGGGCAATTCAAGTCAAGAAAAATCTTCGGCGGTGTCTTATTCTTTTGTCCTCCGATATGTTTTGAAAGAAACAATACAGTAGAAACACCTCTGCCTTGGTTGGCATCGTCCTCTTTAAAAAATGCAATTGGCGCAATTTAAATGTGCCATTTTGTGCAAATTCTCGCTATTGGCATGGTATGCCTACCGAAAATTTTAGAAATAAATATAACGAAAAGAATTGGGTTAATTAATGAAATATTTTTTTCGTAGGAAAGCGTAGCATTTATAGCAAAGGTGTGAGTACTTTTTCTGACACTATTCTTCAGCCAGTTATACGGTGTCCTATTTAAGTATATCGAACCGACGTTCCTGTTTACCTACTCTACTCAAGCTGACGTTATGCAAAGAATTCTTCCGTCTTGCACATTTTTCTGCATTAAATTACAAAAGTTAGGCGAGCGAGCGTTGACAGTGTGACATTAGATGTGATTTATTGTGCGCGATATAAAATATAAAATATCTTTGGTATAATTCTGCAACTATGTACAAACTACTTGAAATGAAATAATGCGTTGTGGCAATCGGTTATTTATTAAGCTTGTCTTATTCTACGGAAAGGATAAATGGAACCCCTATGGAATCACTTTGTTGTCCGTCTGTGTGTCTATTCGTCTGTTAAAACCCTTTTTTACAAGCCTTTATTTAGTTTATATTTCTTTTATTACGTCATTCACTTTAGTCTTCTGTCTTATCAACTAGAAATAGAACGCAGAAAGTGGAGATGGGCAGGACATATTGCTAGAATGGACCACAGTCGTTGGGCGAGGAGAGTCCTGGACCAAAAAGAATGAACTCCACCGAAAAGATGGACAGATGATATCCGGCAACAAGCTGGCGTAAACTGGATGCGAGTGGCAATGAATAGGCAAGACTGGAAAAGTACAGAGGAGGCCTATGTCTGAAGACGGGCGCTATAAGGGCTGTTATAGATAGATAGATAGATAGATTTAGTTTCACCTGTTCCGTTGTCTGTCTGTCTGTAATCAAATCTTGCAAGTTGAATTCGACCAAATTCCAGTAATAGGATTGTAAATTGCGTGACAATACAATAATCTGGTAGTGACATCCTGGTAGTCCGGCCAAGATCGTCTCCACAGGACGGAACTCTTCAACGGTTAATGGCAAATGTGTTTTGGGTGACAATACAAGAACAGTCAACAAAAAGTACAGTCAGCAAAAAAGCTTGTATTAAAAATGTAATTTTTAACATAAACTTATTTTTCAAGAAGTATCAAGCTGAAATGAATATCAAATACTCGAGTCGGCTACCCGTTGAAACAGTGAAAAAATCAAACTTCGTAGTCAACGCAATCAAAAATACAAAAAAATACATACAGGTTTCTGTCATCGAAAAATCTTCCGGATACTTCCGGTTTTCCTAGATACTTGAAATTTATTATGAAAGCACAACCAATAAGAAAATTCTGAAAACGTTTTTTTTTTTCTCTGTCTGTATGTCAGTAACCAAAAGGCTCAATCGACGTGTACAGTCGCTATTAAATATTTCGGAGCGGCCAAGGTGGTCATAAATATCGGCACATGCACTCTATTATTTAGGTATTAGAGTTCTTGTATCGATATCTTTGACCACAATGGCCGCTCCGAAATATCTGGTGGCGACTGTACAACCATACAATATAATTGTTATTTCTTGACGATGAAACGGTAACACGGGTTTTCGTGAAATCAGTAATAGTGTCATAGTATGTTATAATAGAGGCTCAGAGTCACGCAACGAGCTATGGAGAGAGCTATGCTTGGAGTTTCTTTGCGCGGTAGAATCCGGAATACGGAAATTCGTCGAAGAGCTAAAGTCACCGACATAGCTGGAAAAATATGCAAGTTGAATTGGCAATGGGCGGGCCACATCGCTCAAAGAACAGATAACCGTTGTGGGAGAAAATTCCTCGAGTGTCGACCATGAACCGGAAGACGAAGCGTTGGCAGGCCTCCTACCAGGTGGACTGATGACATCGTGAGAGTTGCGGGAAACCGGTGGACGCAAGTGGCGAGTTGTCGTTCACTGTGGCGTTCTAAGGGGGAGGCCTTTGTTCAGCAGTGGACGTCTTCCGGCTGATGATGATGATGATGTTATAATATTTTTGATATAATACATAAGATGGCGATGGCTGATGGGGTCAGAAGGTTCTCGAATGGCGTCCGCGGACCGGGAGACGAGCTGTCGGTAGGCCTCCAACAAGATGGAGCGACGACTTGGTTAAGATCGGTCTGAGTGAAGAGCCTTGGGTGAGGCCTATGTCCAGCAGTCAAGTGGACGTCTTTCGGGTGACATGATGATGATGATGAATACATAAGATTTACTGCGAAAAAACGAAATCAGAAACAGGCAGAAATTAGTGTACAAAGCAAATTATTTAAAACCGAAACTATTAATGGTTGCAACAGTTGTAAGTATTACTGTACGACCCAAGAGAATAAAAATAAAGTAGTTTATAGTTGCATTTATTACTGGTGTATATGCCCAGGTTAGTTCGCCACGGACGTAATAAGAAAAGTTTTGATACTGAAATTTAAATAGTTCGGGAGTTAAATTTTATACCGTACGGTGATGTTCAGGCGAAACGGTTAAATTAACTAGTTTGAAATTGTGCTGAAACTTTTGGTAAATTGATATTTTTATGGTAGGTATTTAAATATTATTAAGAAGATTTGATTATCAGATTTACCCCCTGTTTCACCATCCATTGATTAAATTTATCCGTCAACTAAAATTAAACAAAGGGTAGTGAAACAGCCCCTTATTATACAGCAGAAAACAGTAAATAGTTAGCTTACAATACCCAATATAAACAGTAAATAACAATTTCATTAAAATTAAATTATCCTACAACATAAAAAAAACTAAAACTAATTATTTAAGCCAGCCTTGGGCAAGGTTCCGAAAATGCTGGCAACAGCGTTCCCTCTTTTGGTTATTCTAAAGATTATTGGATTTTATTTTTACAAGACAGTTCTAAGAATTGAGTGTAATATTTTGTTTAAGAAGGATTGATGATGACATCTAATACAAAAAAAAACACATCGGATAATTATTTGGGTAAGGATCACAATTTCGAATGAGAATACAACAACAAAAACTCCTACTTTGTTCTCCTCTCTGTGTATTTGTATTTTTTTTTATGTGCAATAAGGAGTTTACATACATACATACATACAAAAAAGTATAAAAATCCCAACAAGAACATGCTGTATAAAACGTGCCAAGTCTCGATCGAGATGACTTTTTTTATAAAAACTGACCAAGAGCGTGTCGGACACGCCCAAAATAGGGTTCCGTAGCCATTACGAAAAAAATAAGTAATATTTTTCTAAGGATTTCGTATTTTATACGGAATCTTACAAGTTTACTTAGGTATATTTTATACCTACCTTAGGCTGCTATTTACTCTTGAACTACTAATAATTCTCAAGCAAACTTGGCTGTTATAGTTTTCCTTGAAAGTTTGATATACTTACTACCATCCTGAACTTTTTCAAGTTTTTCCACTCACCGCTTTAGATTTTAGAGGGGGGAGTCGCTCGATTTTCATGAAAATTTGCACTTTAAAGTTTCGCAAACAAATCACTGAATCGAAAAATCGTCTTAGGAAACCCCTAATGGTTTTAAAAGACCAACGATATATAACGAAGATCCAACGATACCCCACACGTGTGGGTTTAAGACGTGAGTTATCCGTTACAATATCATTTAATATTTGATACCCCACACTATAGGGTTGGATGAGAAAAAAAAAATACCCCCACTTTACGTCTATGGAAAGTACCCACATAAATTTTTTTTTTAATTTTTTGATTATACCATTTTGTCGGCATACTTTACATATATATTCATGCAAAATAACAGCTTGATAGTCCCTGAGCAAAGCCGCGGACGGACGGACAGACAGACAGACATGGCGAAACTATAAGGGTTCCGTTTTTGCCATTTTGGCTCCGGAACCCTTAAAAGTAGTGAAATCTCTGAAAGCTGATAGATGTAACAAAAGAGGAGATTTGCCTAAAATCTGGTCTGTTTCGGGTTTCTATAAACTTATCGAAAATACAAACTGAGACATCGATGCACAGAAAAACCAGAAAAAGAGACCAGCACTGGGAATCGAACCCAGGTCCTCAGCATTCCGTGCTGCGTGCTATAACCCCTACACCACTGCTGGACAGGAATCTAGACACGAATTTTTCCTATGCATACATATCTCAGGTTGCTTATTTATACTTTGCTACAGCAGCACTAGCGACATCTATGTGGCGTCGACAGACGTCACACTCTTTCGGAACCAACCGCTCACCCAGACAAGAGATGTCGCTACTAAGCAATCAAATTATGATTGGTTTTTTGGAGTCTTTTTTTCAACTCCAAATTTGTTACTTTTACGGGTATCCCGTGAAACCATATCGAAAATACAAACTGAGACATGGATGCACAGAAAAACCAGAAAAAGAGACCAGTGCTGCGTGCTATAACCCCTAAAAAAAAAAGACTCCAAAAAACCAATCATAATTCTATAAACTTGTTGAAAATACAGTAGAGGTCGTCGTTATTGATGCACAGCCTATTTTTTTTATTTAATTTTAGTTTATACGAACAAAGGTCAATTATGGATTATACTTCACGCGGACTAAGTCGCGGACAAAAACTTGTTTATTTACTTACAATCTTAAAGGGCTGTTTCACCATCCAATGATTAGTGTTAACTGACGGTTAAATGTGATGCCGTCTCTACTTGTTTTATTTGAATAGACGGAGACGGCATCACATTTAACCGTCAGTTAACACTAATCAATGGATGGTGAAACAGCCCCTAAATGTCTTAAATGTACGTTAAATAATGACTGAAGTCTGTGGAAACATGGCCTGTAAAACCAATACCCGAAGGCGATTCAAAACAACAAATTTACTTTTTACCTTTTAAGGAGGGTTAAATGTGTTTGACGCGTATGTGTCGCGCGTGTGTTTGTCTATTCCTCTGTCCTCTCGTAACTACTCAACTGCTGAACCGATTTTGATAAACCATACGTCATTGGATTCGTTCTAATGACGCGAGTAACAATGGGTACATGAAACTCTTAAATTTTTTTGGCGCCAAATTGTAAGTTTTCAAAAAATGATTTTTATTCAAACCTATCGAGTGGGATATAATAAATAAATAAATGAATAAATAAATAAATAAATATCACGGGACAGTTCACACCAATTGACCTAGTCCCAAAGTAAGCTTAGCAAAGCTTGTGTTATGAGAACTAAGCAACGGATAAATATAATTATATAGATATATATACATACTTAAATACATATTAAACACCCAAGACCCGAGAACAAATATTCGTATCAAATGAAAGTTAATAATTAGCCCATTATAAATATATATACGTTATAATCGTTTTAATATACCATTTTCACAGAAAAGTGTGAACAAAAACAATAAATTTAAAAAATCAAAAACCCGACTGCCTTTAAAAATACTAAAAAGAAGAAAACAAGTCACTAGACTACTAGGCCACTAGGCCTAAAACTTTGTTAAGTAGCTAACTTAAAGTTTAACAGTCCGGACCCATTCAAATCGTGACGCTCAAAAATTCTTTCCTAATGGGTCCCGACTATTGATCTGTTAGCTACTTACTTAGCAATGTTCTAGCCCACTAGACTTGTTTTTTCTTTTTAGTTTTTTTTTAAGGCAGTCGGGTTTTTTGATTTTTTTTAATTTATTAATGTTAGTTTAATTGCAAAAGTTTTAATTGTACCATTTTGTCGGCATAGTTTACATACATATTCGTGCAAAATTACAGCTTACTAGCATTGATAGTCCCTGAGCAAAGCCGCGGACGGACGGATAGACAGACAGACATGGCGAAACTATAAGGGTTCCGTTTTTGCCATTTTGGCTCCGGAACCAGTCAAGTGCGAGTCGGACTGACGCACCGAGGGTTCCGTACAAATTTTAATGTAAATAAATCGTTGATGGAGTCTCAAGGATTTTCCCGTTTTATCCGATTTTTTTTCCTCTAAAATATAAAATATTTAACACAATGGAAATAAACGAAAACAAAAAAGAAAATGTTATTACTATTCTAGGATTGGGACTCGGGGTGCAACGTAGTCCATACGTGTACCATTACGCCACCTTAATCTACACAGTGTTGAAATAAACCATTTCTGTCGAATGAAATAAGTTTGTTATATTTTTTTTTGTGATGGAGCAACAAATTAGCGATTTTCGGTTTTTTCCTTTACTTGTACTGTAATACTTTCCTTCTTGCGAAATTTCATGTTTCTAGGCCTAAATTATAATATACTATTCTAGGTCTTGAATAAACTGCAAAATGTATTAAAAATAAGGCGCAAATGGCCGTACAGCTTCAAGGGGCCACAGGATTAAGTAAAGCTAAGAAAAGAGCTATGCTTGAGGTTTCTTTATGACAAACAATATACGGTATGACTGGCGAAGAGTATGCGAACTTTGGCGCTCCCCTATGGGGGACGCTTAGTCTAACAGTGGACGTCCTACTGCTGAGATGATGATGAATAGTTAAATGTACTTTCAAGACGAGACGTTTCATAGATACAGCAATGATAATAAGGTAGGTATCTACTTCTTAAAGATTTACCCATTTTGGCCAATTTTTGTTATGTTATCTATCAATCAACACAACAACTAGATATGTACACTTACGTTTACACCTTCGCTGCTTTATACGATAAGATCCAGTAGGTAGTCACTCGTATCTCGAAAAAGAAATGTTTTTACCTGAAGAAATCAAACTGTCCTAAATATAAACATTGCAAGTGCGTCTCATTCTTGCTATAAGACGCTTAAAACCATAAAGGTATTACAATGACATATATGGCCCATGTCTGGCGGATATTGCCAGCACCGCAAGGTGAGCCGTGGCCAGGAAATTGCCAATGTAACCTTTATATATCTCTGTTGTCATAGCCTCGCGAAAAAAAAAACGTTTCTCTATGGCCTCTTTTTTCCGGAAATTACTCCAATTTGCGACGCGGTGGATTAGTCGATGTGTTCCGGACGTGATGTTCTGTGGAGGGATACGCGTAGATCACATAATGGAAAAGGAATGGGAATGGTCGGTCATGTTCTGTTTTTTTCTGAGTGGAAAGAATCTACGGAGGTAAACAAAAGAAATAGTGACGTACAGTACAATGCAATATTTGTTAGAATTGTGTATACAAAACAAAAACTTTTCTTTATGGTGACTGTCCTAATTATGTATTAGCCGCTTTATTCTTATATTGATTGCGTCAATTGGGTAACTTAAGATTTAAAGGTTGATCCATATTATATACTGAGCGGCAAAAATCTGGCCCTCAAATGTATGCAGTAACAGGTCATTTTGTATGTAGAGTGGGCCAAATTTTATGCCGCTGAGTATATTTTTTATCGATAGTAGACTTATATTGTACACTTCACATTTGTGTTATTCGACATTTGACAACTGACAGCTGTCAATACGACTTCTTTTTTTAAATCAAACAGACCAAGGCACAAAACCTATTAATCCCACGAAACGTTTGGTTTGCCGAAACTGAATTAATTTATTTTTACAAAAAAACGGCAAGTGGAAAAAATATCTATCTACAGGAGCGAGCTTCATTATAAGTCTACTATCGATAAAAAATATGATTTGGATCATCCCAAAAAACTTAAGGTATCCAATTCAATCCTGCAATGAGGGTTATACTAGTGGTAGGACTTTGTGCGAGGTCCGCCCGGATTGCTACCACCATCTTGCTCGCTAATCCTGCCGTGAAGCAGCAGTGCTTGCATTGTTGTGTTTCGGCGTGGAGATTAAGACAGCCGGTGAAATTACTGGCACTTGAGGTATACCATCTTAGGCCTCTAGGTTAGCAACGCATCTGCAATACCCCTGGTGTTGCAGATGTTTATGGGCGGTGGTAATCTCTTACCATCAGGAGACCCACTTGCTCGTTTGCCACCGAGTCTAATAAAATAAAAAAGGTTTCTGCGGTAGTCGAGTTGGCGTCATAGTATCGTAAGGTCGGCATTGGTGTCTCGTCTGTGATTGGTTCAATAACTAAATGAGCCAATCACAACCAAAACAGTAACAACAAAAGGACCTCTCTATACGTCATCTAGTGATATTTTTCCTGTTAATAAACTGTAATTTGCTATAGGTTTGAACTGATTGGTAAACTTGTAAACGTTCCAAACCATAACCGTAATTTCTAAGAAAAATCAGCACTGACTACAAAATTCCATGGTAAGTATTTGGTTTCATAAAGGCTCAAAAATTACGTTCTTTTAAACAAGGAAGGCTAAGGAGCAAATGAGTTACTCGTTGGTTAGTGATTTCCTGTGCGTTTAATGTACCGATGTTTTCTATCGGATCTATTATACTTTAAAGTGGCTTTATGAAATATCTGTCACATTATACACTTTGCCAGTGGAGATATAGAAAAACAGGCATGGGTTACAGGTGTACGTAATATTACGTTTAGACATAAGTAATTTTCACTTTAAACATTACTATTTATGTTTAAAATCAAATAAATAATTTAAAAAAAACACAATCCCGCAATTTAATTTCTAAAAGAACAAATACTAATAGTAACAATTGAAAATGGTACGAACAAACAATCGAAGCATGAAATAGAGCTAGTTTCTTGGTCACTTATAATTAAATTTACGTGAAGGTTTATTTATTTAGTTATATTAGTGTATCGTTCCGTGAGTCACAGACGGTTCTGGCGAAAAATCAGCTCTGCTGGCGTTTAGTTTAACGCCTCAGCATAATGCTGAGTCAGCGACCGTTTCGCTTTTGCGGGGACACACAAAATTGTGTATATGATATTTATTTATTCAATACAAAGTCAGGCTTACAGTTTGCACCAAAACGCCTAGCTCGTTAATACTTAATACTATGCTAAAAATAACATGTTACTATTTTCATGTGTGTTTTTATGTATTTTTTTGATTTATTTGTGTGTAATTTGTGTTAATTTTATTGTATTTGTGTGTCTTCTGTATTAGTGAATAAAAAATGTCTTCTTTCTTTCTTCTTCTTGCTGCGGGAACTTTATATTTCCTCGGGATAAAATATAGTCTGCTTTACTAATAATATTAATTTAAAAGAATACCCTTAAGCATGGAATTAACACCCTTTAATGCATGCAATGCATGCAAGCGCTTCGGCTTGCTCTGGCAATACACTGAGTTTCATCCTTTTTATTTCTTTCAGTACAATGTTTATTTTATTTTCTTTCTTCCTGTTAGATATCCATACTAATAAAAATGCGAAAGTGTGTGTGTTTGTATGTTTGTCCGTCTTTCACGTCGAAAGAGATAGTTTATGGGCCAGAGATTGACATAGACTACTTTTTATCCCGGAAAACTGCACAGTACATGCAGGCTTTGGCCGGGGCAGATATTTGTATGAATAATTCGAATGTTTGTTCTCGGGTCTTGGGTGTTTAATATGTATTTAAGTATGTATTTATATATATAAGTATGTTTATCCGTTGCCTGGTATCCATAGTACAAGCTTTGCTTAGTTTGGGACTAGGTCAATTGGTGTCAAGTGTCCCATGATATATTTTTTTTAATTTATTTAGTTCCTGAGGGAACAGCGCGCGATAACCGAATTCCACGCGGGCGGAGCCGCGGGCAAAAGCTAGTAAAATTATATAAGATTGCTCTCCGTTTTTATTTCAGCAGTTTCCATTTGGGAAATATGATAAAAATATTGCTTCAGGGTTTTAATAATAGGCGAAGTTTATGCTAAACAAACCTTTTGGAAAGGCTTTATTTGAATTAATACATACACATGGTATGATAAATATGCTGGACCCTTGTCACGGCGGCTGAAAAGGTTTTTTAATCGTAGAACAAATGAGAGTGGGATAAGTAGTTGGGAATAATATTAACAAAACACAAAAAGGGAATCTGGCTCAGCACGATGTCGCGAATTGCTTCGCAACGCTGATAGTCTGCCAGAACCTTAATCTTAAGGGTTACTAAATCTAAACTTAACCTAAAACACTTATCAACAATGCGGGACAGAAAGGTATCGGAATATAGAATTTAAACATATTATTTGAAATAAGTTTAAAACCGGTGACAATTAATTGACAGAAACACAACTAAAATTGAGTGCTTAGAAAATCATAACCTATAAGTATAGGGTGCTAATAAATAGGTTTATCAAAAATATTTATAAAGTCATTCATAATGTATGGCAAAAGATAAGTAAAACTTACTTTGTTCCATTGGCTATGGTGATGATATCATCTACGTGTGACATTAGTTGCGTCTGTGTGACATAATAATATGTATGTAAAAATAAATGAATACCTAGATGATAGATAATACATTTAATATAATGTTAATAAATAATACTTATAGATAAAAGAGAAATGATGTAATATTAATTGATTAAGAAAATCATAAAATTATAAAATTTAATGTGATTGTAATAGCTATAAGATAACATTTATTAATTATATAAAAATTGAAAATACAAACTGAAATATAGATGCACAGAAAAACCAGAAAAATAAGACCAGCACTGGGAATCGAACCCAGGTCCTCGGCATTTCGTGCCACGTGCTATACCGCTACACCACTGCTGGACAACGGTACAGACACAAATTTCCCCTATGCACCACATATGACGGACGGATGAGGGACGCTCGATTTTAATGAAAATTTGCACTTTAAATTTGAATATTTCGCAAACGAATCACTGAATCGAAAAATCGTTTTAGACCTATCCAACGATACCCACACTATAGGGTTGGATGAGAAAAAAAAATCACCCCCACTTTACGTCTATGGGAGGTACTTACACTATTTTTTTTTTAATTTTTAATTGTACCATTTTGTCGGCATAGTTTACTTCGATATCCGTGCAAAATTACAGCTTTCTAGCATTGATAGTCCCTGAGCAAAGCCGCGGACGGACAGACAGACAGACAGACATGGCGAAACTATAAGGGTTCCGTTTTTGCCATTTTGGCTCTGGAACCCTAAAAATGACCTCATTTGCCATACTTTCATTGACTTATATATACTTTGATAGTGTTTTTATCTTTTTGTGAATCCCTTACATTTTTGACATGCCTTAAATGTAATGCGTGATTAAATAAATGAATTTATTAAATGATCAATTCATCTTTACTAAAATTCTAAATGCGAAAGTTACTTTTGTCTGTGTGTCTGTCGGTCTGTCTTTTTGCCTGTCGATCCGTCTATCTGTTACCTCTTAATGCTTAAACCACTGAATCGATTTTAGATGAAATTTGGTACGGAGATTGCTTGAAATCCTAGAAAAGCAAATTACATAGTTTCCGCGCGATAGAGATAATCCAATTGTTTGCAGGCGAAGTCGCAGGTAAAAGCTGGTAGACAACAACTAATAACAATTATGGAACATTTTCCATGTAGCACTACATTTTACTTACACATTTTCAGAACGGTCGTATTTTTTTTGTGATAAGACTTAATTTAATTGAATTCAGGTACCGAAACGTCCCCGTCTCTAAATTGTAATTTCAAAATTCAGACGACCAAATGGCCTAGTGGTTAGAGAACCTGACTACGAAGCTTGAGGTCCCGGGTTCGATTCCCGTGTCGGGGCAGATATTTGTATGAAAAATAAATAGAAAAGTTTGTTCTGAGGTCTTGGGTGTTTAATATGTATTTATGTAAGCATGTATCTCATCATCATCAGCCGGAAGACGTCCACTGCTGGACAAAGGCCTCCCCCTTTGAACGCCAACTCGCCACTTGCATCCACCGGTTTCCTGCATGCTAGCATGTATCTATATCTATATAATTATATTGATCCTTTGCTTAGTACCCATAACACAAGCATTGCTAAGCTTACTTTGGGACTAGGTCAATTGGTGTGAATTGCCCCGTGATATTTATTTATTATTGATTTAAAATATCCTGTCTCTGAGCTTTTAAACCTATTCCAGACAACTTTATCCACGAACTCAATTTATATTATAAAGTACCTGCCCGAAATCTTCGAAACAAAGGGCTAAACCGAATGAAATATCCTTATCTACGTTGGTAAAGCAAAGCTGTCCATGGGTAATCCGTATCCAATATCACTCACATATTTACGTATGTGCTCATGAAGAGCCTTCATGCACAAAAACGAATTGGGAATAAGGGAAGGGCAGTCTATCATTGTGGTATCATGCTATTGGTTGTAGAGAGGGATTTCTCCCATGGGCATAGTGCGTACCTACCACAAAGGGGCATGTTACGTGACCAGTTGAGATTGATCTCTGACTAATAACACGCGTAACCCTTCCGGTTCTTTTAAGCTCCAGGTATAAGGAGCGTGGGGGGTCAAGTACGATTGGTGACTGGGCCCCGATAGTTCTATGTAAGCAAGTGAGCCTTTGTCGATCCCTACGTTCCCCGAAGGCTTAGACCGACGTCAACATAAACAAAATAGTGTTATTGCTTGTATCTTATCTCGAAGAAAAATATTAGACATCGGTTTTGAAACGGTTTCATTTGTAAGTATTTGGGTGTGTTCAATAAGATACGAGTTTCTTGGGCGATAAACAGTTTTTACCGTAGTAGGGTTCGAATGTATCATGTTTATCCTTGTATTGGTTACGTTTATGTATATACTTAGGAAGGATTATCAATTGGCCACGGAACTTTTGTGTGACCAGCACAAATGTAGTGCCCTGAGCTAGTAGTCACGTAGAAGCTTTTGCCCAGCGTTGGGGCACCAGAAGAGCATAGAATAATATAGTTTAGCATATCCATGTAATTATTTACAATAACAATGTTATTATGGAAGCGTTTGATGTTCGGCAAAGTAAATTTATATTTTTTAAGTTATTCAAGGGAAATCAGAACTATACTCACTTTCCATTCCAAAACAAAAACATAGCTACAATCTAATTTGAAATACAATATTATTAAAGAATGTTCCACTATTACGCCGCAATTATTCGTCCAATGGCGATGAAGGAAATTATGTCATTCGAGCTGTTATACTTAGCAACTTTTCAGTTTATGGGAAACGAATATGTTACTTTATTTTAGATTCGTATGTGACATATTAGAACTTTAATCGTCATTATTTCTTTGTTTCATTTTTAGTCAACCAAAACTAAGTCGTCAACATAACTGTTTCGCTTATTGCTTTCGTTTAATTCATTGTAATTAATATCTCATAATAATGAACAAGAACGTTTATGCAACATGTATATAAACGAATCTTACTGGCTACTCTTAAAATATTAAGATGTATTTTTGCCACTACAAAGGTCGTAATCATTAATCCTAAATATCCGTAGCGCTATTTACGACTCCGCTACGCGCAGTGCTACGTACGGCGTAGATGTCTACGAAAATAACGACGTTTTTATAAAAGCACGAATTGCTTATCGATTTGTTTTTTTTTAGTAATTACGCACTTTTTGTTTTACTTGCATTTCTTGTAGGTATGTATGCGTGTAAGTATGTAATTTGTCCTCATCAAAAATTTAATAGTTAAGGGGGGGGGGGGCTCCCATACAACAAACGTGATTTTTTTGCCGTTTTTTGCTCGATATTAATAACGGCACTTTTTGCTAATGTCTAATGTTGCAGATGCATGGTACGGAACCCTTCGTGCGCGAGTCTGACTCGCACTTCGCTTGTTTTTTTCTACTGCTGTTACACACATTTTTTTGCATTTATAATATATTATTAAGATTAAGAACGGAGCACACAATTTTCTAAAGCCTTCCACACTTATTTTGATTCAAAGGCAATAATCCGGCGAAAAAACAATTAATTTTAAACCATTGCTTGCCCAAACTCTATAAAGAACCGTCTCTTTCATACAATGGACACCATAAAACGCGCCGAACTAAATGCCGAGACGCTGTCACAATCAAACTGTCAAAATTCAAACCAGTTTTATGGTCCCTCCCAATGCCAAAGGAATAAAAGTAATTTAATTACCGAACTCACAGTACAAAAGGTTCTGAAATTAACTTCCTGCTACGCCACAGGCGTTTTCTGTGGAAACGGGGAGTCAAAAGTATCTATTTGTAATTGCTGAGAGCTATTACGAATTTCGAGGGGGAGTTTCGAACAAGTATCCCAATTATATCGCTGCTATTAGTTGTGGGTGATGTTCAATACATAAAACCGAATAATATGCTAATAATTATGTTTATTACCTATCACTATCACTATCCATATCGATGTCTAAAAAATAATTTGCTTCCAGATTTTTTTTCCGTGACATTATGAAGTTCTTTCGGACGCCTTTAGAGTTAAAAGTTAAAAGACATCTCTCAAATGTGAATACTTTATGTCAAATCAGTCAATGTCTGTTTGTCATCATCATCATCATTCCAACCTATTTAGCCACAGCTGGGCACAGGCCTCCTCTCAGAATGAGAGGGCTTGGGCCGTAGTTCCCACGCGAGCCCAGTGCGGATTGGGAACTTCAACATATACCATCGAATTACTTCACAGGTGTGTGCAGGTTTCCTTACGATGTTTTCCTTCACCATAAAGCTCGTGGTAAGTTTGAAATGTAATTTCACACATAAATTTTGAAAAACTCAGAGGTGCGGGCCGGGGTTTGAACCTAAGAAACCTCTGCTTGAGAGGCGATAGGTCAAACCAATAGGCCACCAGGGCTTCTCACTAGGCCACCACGGCTTCTGTCTGTTTGTGTTGTGGCCTAATTAATACAGGTTGCGACTAACACCAAGTCATACCCGCTCGCAGGATTTCCCCAGATTTCCCATCCTGCATACAGCAAAGGTAGTTCACGCGTGGAAACACGTAGACCGAACACCGGAAATTTACCCCACCGCCGGTCCGCACTTAGCGCCCCATGCGAGCATTACAAGAAAGAATAATATGACAATTTGAATTTGGAAAGTAGGATAAGTTAAGCGCCGGGTGACTTGCGCATTTCACACCGTTCTTCGTGAGCTTTCCGACGACGGTGTTGACGTGAATCAGTAACGCTCTGGACACCGTGGGAGGATGACGCTTTGCCTCTGCAAAAAAGCCTAACGTGTTCCGCGGATACACACGAATTATATAACGTTCTTCGGCGCTGTGTTTGTTTTGTGAGCTGACTCTACAAACCATTTGCTGAGGAGGGATGTATTGAGAAGAAAAGGTAAGGTATATTTTGGCTTATTTTTTATTTGATGTTATGGTGTGTCAAATAGGGCAGGATGACAGTGAATATTAAAAAACATTTGCTTCCTCGAAGCTAAGTATAATTTAAAGAGGCCATTCATACGTTTATTATTTTCGTTTCATTTACAGTAAGTAAAAGTAATTTAACTTTACATTGCTCTCCATCACTTACGTATAATACCAACTACAAGAAAATTATTAAAATACATTTACGTAGCTTTCTTATTATAACTTCAATCCAGTACTTATAAACCATTGATTTTTTTAATATATAAGTTGTTACGCCGACAAAGTAGGTAAGTGTGATTTGGGTAAATTATACGTCTATGATTATTCTTATGATGTGTAAATATCCTGAAGGATCAAAATTTTGCCGATCGGAGTGCCAGGTGTAAGCTCATGGGTAAATAATCATTCTGCTTTACTTCAAACAACGATTGCGAATCGCATATATACTTCGAGCAAATATTTCTTTAGTAGGAACAAGGGAATAGTCATGATTATCCTTGTAAAGGTTTTGATACAAAATACTTCACACGTTATTCTAAATAATTGTTATATTTATATTATAAGATATACTTACAGGGTTTTTTAAAGGTACGCTTAGGTAATACAGCTAAAAGGCGATTATTTGGACCCTTCGTCGACCTTTAACGTGCGAAAGCGACCCTCTTTATTTTATATTCACCTTCAAAACCGGCTCTAAAAATCTTCAGATCTTCATTCACCCAAACATTAGGAATTAGGCTTAATTTGATTAACTATTTGTACTTTCTTTTGAAAATAGTTTCAATGCTTTTAATTTGTTCTCTTTTATGTTGCTTTTAGTGAAGTCAAGGTTCATATTGATTCGGACTTCAGAGGGTTCGTTTTAGGCCTTTTTAAATTATCACCGGACACTAAATAACTGTTAATTTATTTACATCTAAAATTGACTACTCATTATAAGGATAAATAGAACATTACTAAAAAAAAACCTTGGTGTTGACATTTACCTTGTACATTGCATACCTACATGGAAAACTAATTTGTGCTAAGGTGATCATAAAACTTTTTCATTTATTTCAAAATAACATTGGAAGGAGAACATTTTTTTGGACTTTCTTAAACGTAGGTAATTATTAAAATATTAGATTTTTTGACGTGGTATATGATTAGTTACATATTGTATTGTATTGAAAGACTTTATTATACATTAAAACACATGAAATTAACAGAAATTAGGATAAGGCGAACTTACTCATTAAAGGGATGTTTATAATAATATTTTTACTATTTTTAAGATTCTTTTTAAACGAAACATATTTTCGGAAGCATCGAATGGGGGTCGACCTCGCATATCCTGACTTTACACGTCAATTGTGCGTTTTAAAAATATTCGAATTAGATACAATCTTAGACAAATATATTGCTAATAAAAAATACTTTTATATCTGTTTAGTTTCCTTGGGTTTAGTCATTCTTCCCGGGGTATATTTTATATTAGTTATAAATATCCTTATTTTACACATACAGGTCGAAATAAATCGCTGAAGTCTTGAGCTCAGTTAAGGCTGGTCAATAATATGCAGTCAATCATTTGTTAAAATAAATCTGACTAAATATGGAGTTTCCAAACGTTTATTTCGCAATGTCTGTCTCGGTTTTAGTTTTTTTTTTGCTTTTATAAAAATGTCATTAATAAATAAATATTTTTTTCTTTATTTCGTTGTGATTTAATGTCAACAAGGTGTAAACATCATAAATTTTATCTGACTAATAAGTTAATGCGATTTACTTCACCTTGTGCTTCGCATTGTCACGTGGACACAGCACACGTGGAAATTTAGAGACAGATAGTTGATAACCTTTATTTTCCTGGACCCGGTCAATTCAATGGCTAAGTCCTAGAATTGTTTCATCTGGCTTCGAGGGGCAGCATTTGTAATATTATTAAGTAAAAACCTATTAATAAACCTAATCGTTCTAACATTATTCGCAAGACTTTATTACCTAACTTAATCATATGGACTTATAAATAAATAAATAAAATATCATGGGACAATTGACACCAATTGACCTAGTCCCAAACTAAGCAAAGCTTGTATTATGGATACTAGGCAACGGATAAATTTATTTGCTAGATAAATATTATACTTAAAAATTTAAATCCATATTAAATAAATATTTATTATCACTTATTAGTCTGAACTAAATAATTAGAATTTACTGGATTCATTAACGGATTCCATACACTACTGAAGCTACAATTGTAGCTATAAACAAATTCCGAAAATATAGTCGGAGGCAATTAAACAATTGTATAGTTAAGAGCAAAAATATGTAGGTACCTATCTACTCGAACCACTTAAATATATATGTATCGAGACCTAATTACTTCAGAATAAAGAGCATGTGGTAGGTGTGTTCTCTGAAGCGTAATGAAAGTAAGTAGGTTTGTAATAATTTAAAATAATAATTTAATAGTTGAACAATCTGCACTAAATGATTTAGCCCCAAATTAAGGATTTCTTCTACGAGTGCCAAATAACGAATTTATAAACATACTTACTTGTAGCTATAAATTTCTATATTACTTATATACAAAAATCTTCCATCATTGTTAAAGGTCAAATTATATTTAAATAGAGACAGACATTAACGTGACAGGTGACACATAAGGGAAACATAAAAAACTCACTTTTTTGACCTCTTTTTGCTAAATAAATATTGAATTGAGTTATAAAAAAATGGCAAGGACCTTTATAAAACGTAAAAAATAATAAACGTAATAAATTTCATAACTTTCATACTGTTTTTTTAAATTATCTTAATTTTTGTTTATCTTTTAAACAGTAATAGTTAGACTAACAGTGTCTTAGAGAAATGAACTTCATTTGACCAACAGAATGTTCACTATTATCTGTAGGACGTCCACTGTTGGACACAAGTAGGTCCCCCCCATAGACCTTCAGTTTTGATACTATAGTTTTTAAGTATTTTATTTGTAATTATATTATTATGAAAAAAAGACTTTCTGCCAAGTTTCTTGCGGCGCATTCTTCTTGGCAATGATGGTCTTTCCGAAAGCGCTGGTAGTTTAAAAATGACGTTTAAAAGTGCCCATTGCGGCCTACTGAATAAATGATTTGAATTTGAATTTGTTGCTTCGGTTGGAATCGGCGTGCATCCACCGTGAGCTTGCGGCTTTGACCAGGTCCTCCGTCCAATTCTCGTAGGTGGACGTCACAGAGTACTTTATATTGGTGGACGTCCTACGCTTTGTAGACGTACTACGTTGTGTGGACGTCCTACGCTGTGCTTGCCGATCCGCGATCTCCATTCGAAAACTTTTCGCCCTCAACGGCTATCAATTTATTTCCGTGTTATATGGCATGCCCCCAATTCGCTTGACTATCGATGAACTAAATAGTAATAAAACGTAAGTAAATAATAATAAAACAACGAAGTCTACCAATAAAGTACACTATTAATTCAATAAACTGTATTTTAATACACGTGGGTGCATTTGTATGCAGGGTTCGGGGGGAAAGTAGAACATGGTAATGCCGTGATTTACATGTTTTAATATTAAAATAGTAGGTCGGGTATAACACATTCAGGTCTGCCGAATTACGTATCTGGCCTGAGTGAAATATTCAGCCGGCGGAGGACTGTGACATACTGTATATTTTTAGATTAGGTAATTCGTACAAAAATCCCGCTCGAATTTGCTTTGATGTATTCAGTTTTTGCGGGTATTAGTTGGATTTCAATTTGTTTTTTTATGGAATTTTGCAGAAGTATTATGACGGCACCTCTTAGTGCATTGGAGTAATCTTGTTGGACTGACTGTAAACGTTGTAAGTCTGACAGTAATGCAATTATAATAACGTCAAATATCGTATTTAGAATATTTTTACTTTAACAATAACTTAGAGTAGGTACGCTATTAAACAGTAGAAAGCGGATGAAAAGGATAAAATCAGTATGTAGTTATGTCGCTAAATATCATACCTATTTACGAAAGATTTCAGTTGAGGGAAGAGACGAGTAGGTAATATTTTATATTCAACGATAACTTTGTAATATGCTGTTTGTTGCATTCCGCTCACACATCCTTAAAAATAGTTTTTGTGAAATAAAATGAATAAAAATCTCATTAAAAAACAGTTTAATGATGACAAGATTGTAAAAAGTAATAAATTGTCTTAAGGTTAATAAAATTCGCACCTAGATCTGACCGTAATCATTTTAAACCAAACCTTAATGCCGTGAGATTTATCTTAGCTAAAAGTTTGCCAAGATTAATACCTACTTTGTAAACGTGAAATTTTCTTGTGAAAATTACTAAGTTATTAAAATATTTTTCACTTCTCAGCCAGCGCCAACAGCGACAACTAAAACCTTATCAACCACAAATAAAAAACCTCGAAGGCATTTACAAAAGTGTTTAGTCAAATTGGTCGCTATAAATATTACATTCTTACTTGAATACATAATTACATCCTTGTGTTTGGTAGAAACTTTCTTCTTCTGCATCCGGATTATTCCGGGAGCTAGAATGCCACTAACTTTTAACGCATTCACTACCACCTGACTTCCACTGGTGCCACAGACACACGTGTGCGTTCAAAATCTTTGAATAATTATGACAGCGGCACTGGGCGAAGTTCCGAAAGTTTTGTCATCATCATCATATCAGCTGTAGGGCATCTACTGTTGGGCATAGGCTTTCACAAAAGACCTGCAGTTGCTTCGGTTGGAAGCCGTGAATCGGCAGCTTTAACCAGGTCATGCGTCGATGTCACTGGTGGACGTGCTACGCCGCGCTGGCCGATCCGCGGTCTCTATTCGAGAACTTTTCGGCCCCAACTGCCATCTGTTCTCTGTGCTTATGGCGTTTCCACTTCTACGAGCTAATTCGCGTGGTTAACACAACTTTGTTTTGTGTTAATAATCTAACAGTACCACACACAGGACTTATCACGCTAACACACACGAGTAATATTTACCTCGACGTTTGGGCAACATTACAGTGGCCGTGGTCACGAGTAGACTGAAGCGTAGATGAGAGTGTGTATACTGACTGAAGTGTGGGGTGTCAAGTCTGCCTAGCAGCGCGAGTCCTTCGAACTACCAGCACTTGATCACAAATAGTACCGGCACTCGTATCACGAACTACCCGCACTTAAAGGAAGAACAGTCTGGAAGACCAGTGCTGGTTTTCAACCAGCGATATGCTGAGCCGGGACCTTTTTAGAGCAGCAACACTTCTTATTATTATTTTTCCCAACCTGTGTAATGTGTCACTGCTGATAAAGATAAATTATTTTCTTTCATTCTTTCTTTCTTAATGTTGCCGAAACGTCGAGGTAAATATTACTCGTGTGTGTTAGCGTAATAAGTCCTGTGTGTGGTATTTTGACTATGAGTGAAAATCACGATAGTTTAAGACGTTAACAGTAATTAGCAGTAGTATAGATCTTTCTCTGTATTGAAGTATTTTATTCTCAGTAACAGGGCGTTTCGCATGAGAAGGAATTTCAATCAGCCCATCATTCGATGAAAGTTTAATGAACTCGAAATCTAATCTGATTTATGTACAGCTTTATTTTGCTGATGATAGGAGCAAGCGATAATGGTCACACTTTGAATACGATTTGCTCGTCATTAGGGACGCATTTTGGATGTAGCTTAAAATTCTCGATGCTCGTTAAGTCATTAAAAGGTGCGGTTAATCGAATAGGTATTTGGCTTTATGGATTTGTCACGTTGAGTGCGTCATGGAGAGTATCAAGTAAAGTGTAGTAAAAGTTCATTTGTAGAGATCCCTTAAAGGGATTAATCCGCCTTTGTACTCGTACAAGTATCTCAAAGTTTGACAATTGTACTTTGTTTCTTTCCTTTTGTACAGTGGCGGAATGAAAAGGTTGACCAGTTTTCAAATAAATTCATTTACACGTTGCAAGCACATGTTACGTTTTTGAATTACATTGTGCTGAAATATGCCATACTCAGTCGATAAAGCAGATAACATATACTGAGCAAGCGAAAACAGACCTTAAGGTGGTTAACCTTTTCATTCCGCGACTGTACAATAAAGAGTTTAAACACATATATAAAATATGTACATAATTAGGCTGCGGCTCTACTGAGGCGGAGACGAGCGGAGCAGAGAGGAGACGTGTGAACGGAGACGAGCAATCTCCGCAACGTGAGGCGGAGACGAGATGTGGATCTTGAGATGGGGATTCTTCTTCACGTCTCTGCTGCTCCGCTCTCTCCGCATCAATGGAGCCGCAGCATTATAGTAATTTATTTTAGAAGTACCTAGTGCAGAACATTTAAAAGAAAGATTGTTAAGTGAATACAAAGAGAGGATCTTCAATAAACAACATAGACTTTTTTTAAAACCCCGACATTGTTTTTTCAAAGTTCAAAAAATAAAATAAACAAATATCTGGGACACTGATACCAATCGACCTAGTCCCAAACTAAGCAAAGCTTGCACTCTGGGTACCAGGCAACGAATAAACATACGTATATAGATAAATACATACTTAATTACATTTTAAACTTCCAAAACCCGAGAACAAACATTCGTATTATTCATACAAATATCTGCCCCGGCCGGGAATCGAACCCGGGACCTCAAGCTTCGTAGTCAGGTTCTCTAATCACTTGGCCATCCGGTCGTCTATACCACGCGACATATAAATCTGCCTACAAGTTCATTACTTAATAGTCAGTTTTGACGCATTTTTGAGATACATTTTTTATGCGACGTCTTTACGTTACTCCCGGATTGTGTTCGAATCGCTCGCTTAACGGTATAGTGCCTATTCAATTATTGGAATTATACCTTTATAGTTTTTGTGGTACTAGTCGGGGCGATTAACTTTTAGGCAAAGTTAGGCGGCGGAAGGTATAATGGCTGAACCGCTTTTTATCAAACATAGCTAATAACCACCGCAAGGTTACTCGCTTTCGCGTAAATAAAACCGCGTCCAAATCAATCCGTCCGTTTAATGGCTATAATATCGCAGACAAACAGATAGACATTGGTGCCAAACTTATAAAACCCCTCTTTTAGCTTCGGGGGTTAAAAACGAGCCTACTGTTTCTTCAAAGATTGGTCACACTTTGAATTGACAGTGCTTGTCTTGTCTTGCTTGACATTGACTTTGAAAGAACCGCAACTTGTGTTATTTAAGGCTAACAATGGTTATCAATACCTTTAACATTAACAAGCAGTTAAGCCTGCATAATGACTGACTATTCTTGCTCAATTTACTAATTTAATTTCAGTTTCGTATTGTAGTTGAAATTAACTTTTTTTAGTTACCTTGCACAAAATAAGCTCCAAGCTAGAGCTTAATGTGCTACACAAAACTTTGTTCAACTACTTAATAGTTAGCAGTGCAGTGGTTGTTGTTACAAATGGCATTACCTCGCTAAGGCAATTTGCAGTAGGTTTTGACTTTAAAATAATGCTAGTGAGCACTTTCTGTTGTTTATGGCTTATGCTGTATGCAACCAACATTACCAAGTAAAAAATCTGAATCCAATGTTTTAATGTTTGTACCTACTTAATATTCCTTTACTGCATAGACTATTGTGTAACTGGAATCGTTCATTTTTCTAATTACTTTAAAAGAAAACAATTGAGTGCTTCAGGCGTTATAATGTTTTTCTTTGCTTCTCTATAGTCCATATATATATTTTTCTTGGATAAAAACTATCATGTACCCTTTCCTGGGACTTAAACTGTTAACTTAACCAATTTTATGGGAATCTGTTCAAAGACTATAGCATGTTTGAGTAACAAGCATCTTCACAAACTTTCTCATTTATACCTCTAATATTACTTATAGAATTTGTAACTACCTTCATAGGGCCAGTGTTTAAAATTTAAGACAGCTATGATTTCAGTAGCCTTATTTGCAAACATCGCACTCCAGCGGGCATTTTGCAGCCCTGTCATTTGGTAAGGTTCACAAATCAATTTTCGAGTTGGCATAATAAAGTATTTGTACTTAGTATTAGGTACCTAGTATTTGTAATGTGCAATTTCAAATAACTTAGCAAGGCTGTACTCTAGTTAGGTATCTATTTTTAAAAAATATGAATACTTAATAAATTCGCAAAATATGCTCAACTAAATTTAGTATACCTACTATATAATTTTATTTCATTTCAATCTTATTTTTATTTAAAATTGAATTTCACATTACAAATACTAGGTACCAAATACTAAGTACAAATACATTATTATGACAGCTCGAAAATTTATTTGTGATCCTTACCAAATGACAGGCCCGCAAAATGCCCGCTGGAGTGTGACGTATGCTTATTTGTTATAAGCAAAGATTCTGTATAAAATATATAAGTATTTCCTAATCTATCTATATATCTATCTAATACCTTATAATAATTATGTATGTATTCGTAGATGTATTGCTGTTAGGTTTAAATTTTCTGATCTACTTTTGATGCACCACCTGTTGTAAACTAGTCCTTCCTTCTTTCTGTAAAAAAAGGGTTGCCTGGAAGAGATCGCTCTTAAGCGATAAGGCCGCCTATTGCTCACCTTGTATTTTTTTTCTCTGTGTATCTGTTTTCTGTATCGCTTACTATGTCTGGTGTACAATAAAGAGTCATTGTATTGTATTGTATACCTTTAAACGACCAATTCTTGTATAGATGTATATATGTATATATTCCCAACGATTACGATGAAATTTGGTATGTGGGAGTTTTCGAGGATGGCAAATCGATCTAGCTTGGTCTTATCTCTGGGACAACGCTTATTACCGGGATTCAGCCCGAGCAAAGCTCGGTCGCCCAGGTACTATTATTAACACTTCGAGCACAAAAATAGCTTAGATATCAATGTAACATTTATACTCATTAACAGTAAAGAGATTGACAGACTATTTACTTACAGCCAAGCTCAGCTCGCTCGAACTCAGTCTCGGGAGCTTGTCTAAATTTTTTGCAAAATATTAATTTAGGATCATATAAGTGCATTAAGAAGATTTTTTTATTTCTTATGGTATAAAAAGCTGGGCATTTTTTTATACTTCGGCGGGGTAAAAGTGAAACCGTGAGATGAAGCTTGTTTGATACAAAATGTGTACAACATATTTTTAATCTTTAAGGTCAATTATAGATCAGGAAATAAACAATAGATAGCAAATAGTGCCAGCAATGATTCAAATTGTTTACCGTTAAAAATAAGAAAAAAAGACAGAATATGAAACGGAGGAGTTGAAGTGCGTAGATCAACATAAATTGAGTGCGCCCGCTTTCCGACTGGGCTCTTCCAGTGATCATGCAACACGGAGACCATTTATTTTGTTTCCTTACCTCCCATGCGATTAACTCGGATGATTTATTATTAAAAGGGCCTTTGTAGTGACCTTTTGTGAGCACTTAACGCTCCAAATATTTAGGTACATTAGCTATTTAGGCGTTTGTAGACCGCACGCTACTTTCACGTACTTACATCGGTTGTTAGGTAGGAAGGGTAAACAGTCCGGTGTAATTTATATTGTGTAATTGATTAATCTACTGGCGACTCTGCTTGTGACAATGAGCTGACGTGTTCTTTCATTGTTTGTGGGGGGGGGGGGACGATGGCCATTTATAGTTTCTGTACAGGCTTTGTTTGCCGACTAGCTTCTCCAGCTGGTTATTTATTATTGATTACTAAATTTTAATCGAATTTCAGATAAATATATTATATGTACAGCACCAATATCTGACACAACAAGCGAGCATAAATATCTGATACGACTATTTCTAGGGCCGGAAGGACGTGTCAGATATTTTTGCACGCTCCGCTGTGGCAGATATTAATGCTGGTGACTGTACATCTTATAATTACTTTCATGTATTAAACTCATCTTGTCTCAGAAGTTTAATTTTTCTTTGTTAAAACTCAGTCCCTAGATCTTCATATAATTTTCCTATACAAAATCGATTTGTTTAATGATAATGACTGACTGTCACTTTGTTAGTGAATAATTCGTTATCGTGCGTACGCGGTAAACTATTATTATACATTTTTCTGAATTAAGGTAAACGTCCACTTGTCGGTATCGTACGCATCGGACGCATCGCACGCAACGGATCGTAGTATTCTTTGTATAGAAACTCATATAAGTGCGTCCACCTGTCCGCATCGTAAGCATCGCACATTTCTATACAAAGCAACAAATCCGATACGTCCGAAGCGTACGATGCAGATCTCCATTTCAAATTACGTGACTATCAACTGAGTACTTTTAGCGTGAAAGCATAATAAACTTGGAAATAAACATACCTAATCACTTTCGCATTATTATAAGGATAAGGCGTAAAAAATACGTTTCTGTTCCTGTCTGTTTATTTCGTAAATCATAAAAACAAACTGTTAATAATGTATCTAAATAGGCGAAACGGTTTGTGGTTTTTATATTTGAATCACTTTAATAAATGGAGCCTGTTTTGTGCCGTGCACACAAATTCTTGACACTGTGTGATGTGTAATTATGTTTCATGTTTCTACGAAAAGATGTATCAAATATTCAAAGGGTTTCTGACTGAAAGACAGAATAAGGAATGTAAATCGAGTTTCTTACGTTTCATACAGAGCGCAAAATATGTATCAAGCTAACAAAATATCAGATTATGTGGCGTTTTAGAGATTGTGTGATAAAAAGACTAGAGATAAACTTAATACTCCTCTCATTTACTCAAAGGTTGATTGGAAGTGATACCCTAAAAAGTGATGAGTTCGCCTTTGTATTATGTATCTCAAAGTTTGTCAATTGTGTTTTTTTTGTATAACAATGAGTTTACATGTATAAAATGTATGTATGCATCTTGCTTATGTGTTATTATTGTTATTCTATTCTATTATTATTCATAAAATATGACGTTATATAGCTTCTTAGAAATCCGTACTAATAAATAATACACAACGCTTTAACGCCTAAAATAAAAAAACCGATCGTGTTGAAATTCTGTATGGATATAGTTTGACACGTTGAGAAAGATACAGAATATTTTGTCGCCTAGTTTCCGCGGGATAGCGATAGACGAATTATTTGCAGACGGAGTCACCGGTAGTCGCTAGTACTATAAATGCGGAAGTAACTCTATCTCTGTTGTACTGTATGTCTGTCTGTTTCCTCATCATGCTCAAACCGCTGAAGTGATTTAGATGAAATTTGGTATGGAGTCAGTTTGAGACCCTATAGAAGGACATAGTGTAGCTTTTATCCCAGAAAATGATATAGTTCCCGCGGGAATTCTTGGTAGTCGAAATCACTGCCAAAAAATATTATATTATTAAAATATTTTCATCTGGCAAATAGGTGAAAATTGACCTTTTGTGAAGGAAAATCAAACAATATTGCTGTCTTAAAAATATACTAATTTTAACTCTAGAAAATAAAATGTAGGTATTTCAACTTGTGCGATGTTTGCTGGAGTATTACCCTTAACATCATCAAAAAATAATACGCAAACGCGGAAGAAACCGTAACAATCATCGTAAGTACTTAAATATTCAATGAAACCATTATTTACGGGCGTTTCCGTGGGCGAAATATGGGTCACGTCAGATTAGGGTCACGTGTAATCACTCCGTGGTCGATGCATCATAAACTCACGAACCAAATAAGCGATCTCGTGCTCTGATAACAGGATTTATGATCATGGAATATACACGGCATATGCTTTTTGGGCACCTAAACTTTTATTAGGACAGGGTGACGTGTAATATTTCGCTGGCCACCAACAACCAGCTATAATCCATTCCTAAAACTACTTATAAGCATTGTCTAACGTGAATTAAGATTGTTTTTTTTTTGAGTATTTTTTTATTTTTATTTCAACTCCAAATTTAGTTACTTTTACGGTTTAAGTGACTAAATAAGAAACAAACAAGCTGAGATATGTGGTGCATAGGAGAAATTCGTGTCTTTACTCATGTCCAGTGGTAGTGTAGGGGTATGGCACGCAGCACGGAATGCTGAGGACCTGGGTTTGATTCCCAGCGCTGGTCTCTATTTCTGGTTTTTCTATATTTCAGTTTGTATTTTTGTCTAACGTGCGCATCGTCCATGGTCTTTATCATATTTTTGTCACAAGTTTTCGGATAGTGACAGAGCGTAAGATGCTAAATGCAATTCTTAAGGCACGCGCATTAGGCAATAAAGCAGTCGGTAATTTCTCTACACTGGTTGCAAGCTTTTCGAGCAACTCTCAAAATATTTTGCTATTTTTTTTACTCAAAGATATATTCGGCGCTCTGGACGTTCTCCTGTTCATTAAATATAATCCAAAGATTGTAGTTCGGCTGGATTTTTTGTTTCTGTGAATGCAGAGTTGTTTCACCTTCTTTTGAGAAACGTAAATAACCGTATCGCTGGTAAAGAGCGTCGCGCACGCTATGTTGTGACGATTGAAGCAGTTTGAAATATATTTTGGTCACAACTAGTGAGTAAAACAAAGGTATTTTGAGTTGAATAAATTATTTTAAAACTAGGCTAATTCCACCACTGTAAAGACTTTTAATTGAAAGTTATCATTTAACATAGGTAAGTTAAATTTTACATTTCGCTTGTTTTCACTACTTCCAGTGCATCTACAATCTCAGCTTTTTATATTCACTTCAATCAGCAGCCTGCTGGGACAGCTGTTCAATGGAAGCAATGTTAGCCTACTCCCATATGTTCTCCAGCCACGTTTTCTCTCTTTGTCTTTCCTTTTCTTCTGCTATGTTCATCATTAGCAATTTCCAATATCTTGAAATCTTGAAATATATAGAGACATTTTGTCAACACCAATGAAATAATTCTGATAAACTTTTACAAGAATGTTCAGTACCTATATATATGTCGGCGGCCCATCGTTTACGTTTACGTTTGCGATTAATCCGCCAGATCACGAAATTCCTAGGCACATCATAAAATGGCGCCATTTCATAATATGCCTAAAAGTTGGCCAGGCATATCACGATGTGCCTGAGAAACAATACGGCAGATCGATTAGAGCAACGCATTTGTTGATATTCCTAGCTTTATACCGGGCACATCGTGATATGCTGAAAAAAAGAAAAAATTTGGTACGACGAGCGAAGCGAGGAGTGGTTAGTATGAATTGTGACCACTACGCACGAGCCGAGCAAGCGAAGCGAGCGTGCCGCGGTAACGGCCGGCGAAGTGCCAGAACCAATATGGTGGCGTTTCATGATATGCCTAGCGAGTACTGCCTTTTCGCAACGTAACGTTTGGCAACCTGTTTCATTTCGCAAACTCTAAAACTGTAAATATTTCAGGATTTATTTCAGGGCCATCGTGTAGAACCCTTTAGATTAGGTTAGGTTAGTTTTATAAAAATCCTGAAATACTTACAGTTTCAGAAATATTAAACAGTTGGGAAATGAAAAGTTGCGAAATAAAACAGGTTGCCAAACGTTATTCGCCGAAACATTAAACCTATGCCTAGGAATTTCATGATCTGCCTGAACTATCCAAATAATGAAATGGCGGCGTTTCATGATAATTATGCCTAGAAATTTCATAATCTGCCTAAACGTCACTAGGCAAATCGTTAAACGGTAATTTTCGAACGATATGGCGGATGTCCTTTAGCCAAGTCACGAAATGGTGCCGACATATATATTACCAATAACATACTGAAAGAACTCAAACAAATATTACGCCAGGTAAGTACATTGTATAAAATTACTGTTTAAGTTCTTTAGAATCTTAAATGTAGTTCTATTATAATAAAACTGTAGTAGTAGTAGTAGGTAGTACCGAAAAAAAAAAATTGTAAAAATAATGGACAGATAAAGTGATCGTCATTTGACATAAATTACATAATGCATTTATTTTATTTTTCAAAATACTAGTAAATGTTACAAGGTTGTTTTAAAATAACCTTACAAATTTGTAGATTAGATTAATAAAGTTTGTCTAGATAATAGTTTCACCGAAAATTATATAAGATGAAATGACCATTAAAATTCTTCTCTTGCACCGTGTATAATAATTATCTAAGGAATACTTAGTTAATTGCTCTACTCGTAATGCTGACTCATCATGTATATACCTTTACGGGAGCTACATTAGTGGTTTTGTTTATTATTTCGGAGAAACTTGTTTTGATTAATGTTTCCTTTGTTTACTGAATTAGGTACTTCTTTGCCTTATAAACGCCAATTATATTACTGTGTTATCTATAGATCTGGATCCATTAGGCTAATGAGTACATGATAACCTATAGAATTTCTCCAGGAGAATAGTTAGAGTTTTTTTCCTCATTTTTATTTAGGTTTGTTATAATGGTTTTGTCTACGAGTAACATAGACGGTGTCATCCCCTTATCCTTCATCCCAGCCTATACACGTCCCACTGCTGGGCACAGGCCTCCTTTCAGAATAAGAGGGCTTGGGCCCGGATAGACGGTGTACCTAATGAATATTCCTGTAAACCACAATAAAATTCGAAGTAGAAAAAATATACGAAAATTTCTGGTTTTTTAGTGATTTCACATTTTTCGCTGCTGGCATATAAATAAGTAAATATCACGGGACAATTCACACCAATTGACCTAGTTCCAAAGTAAGCTTAGCAAAGCTTGTGTTACCTATACCATAATCATACAATAAAGCGATTATTATTAATATTATTAAGATTATACAAAAAAGACTATTATTAACGTAAGTACCCTTTAAACAGCTTTTTTATCCTGAGATGCTGTCAGCACTATTTAACATAACTAAAATTGGCATATACGCTATTTATAAAGTCAAAATTGCTAAATAGTAACTTACTTATAACCCATTCCGTTATAATAATATACGAAACCATTGTTACTACAATCGTAGGGACAATTAACTTTATATTAATTGTCTTATTTAAGTAGGTACAATCGCACTGCACTATAGTAGGTAGTCCGCCGCTAGAAGTCAATCCCGCCCTGACACATGTCACTTCCATACTGAATACGTCAAAAAACTAACGTATTTAGTACAAGGATGACAAGTGTCAGGATTGATTTCTTAGCGGCGGACTACTGTAGTTAGGTACTAGAAGGTAGATGATGGAACTATTATAGTTTATAAAAAAAAGTTCGCATACCTATTATACTATACCGATTAGCAACTGGCCATCAATAAAGATAGAAAACAAGCAGGGCGGACAGAAAACAAAATATAACGTAAGTATTATATCCTAGCTAGCTACATATAGCTACTATAGAATACTGTTATTAATATACTCTTAATAAAATTAATTGAGAAGCCAAACACTAATCATTTATTAAATAGAAAACAATCACTTACTAATAAACTAAAGATAAATCCTGACTAAATAAAACAAAAATGTCAAATTAAATAGAATAAAAATATTGAGAAGTGAATTTGTGAAAAACAATCTATCTAATACCTGTAAACGAGCAATATATATACCATATATATGAACCATATGTTCTGTGAATAAATATTCATTCATTCATTCAATTCTTGTATTATATGTGTGTATATAAATATATAATCAGGATCTCGGAAACGGCTCCAACGATTGCGATGAAATTTAGTGTGTGGGAGTTTTCGGGGATTACAAATTGATCTAGCTTGGTCTTATCTCTGGGAAAACGCGTATAATCGCTAAAACTCGAAGCTCGATCGCCCAGGTACTTATAATTAAACCGGCGACTGGTTTTCTGTCTGGAACGCAAAACGTGACTCATCAATAAATACTAAATACTATAATTTATTCAGCATTTTGATGAGACTGAAATTCTGAAGACATTGTAGATTAACTGTGTGATTATACTTAATTGCTTATGCCTGTATTTACTGAAATTATAGCAATCTACGCAGGCTTAGTTTAATAATTATAATTATTGATAATTATCATTAGGTTGCGGTTCTAATTTGTGCGTACTGTTGTGGAAACTAAATTGCGTAACAGGGTGGCACATATCTTTGGCAGATTGTATGGAATGTCAACACGACTTGTGGCGAACTATTATAAAATATGTTATTCAGTTTCTTAGAGTATGTAGATGTCATCGCTATATTTGATGACAATTTTGATGCGTTAGCCAGAGGTACTAGTCGCGACTACGTGCGAGCGACACGGCGTGTCGAGTGCTTTTTCTGCTCATTTCGGGGAGATGTTTGTAGGACAATGTTATTTTTTATGGAATAGGGGGCAAACAAGAAAACGGATCGTCTGATTGTAAGCGATTACAGTCGCCCATGAACTGCAACACCAGCAAAAGTCACAAGTGCGTTCGTTGTTTGGCCGTGTTTACGTTGATAATGGGTTTCTGTAGGACATCTATAACAAAATTTTGCTTTGATTCTTTCAGTACAGACTGCAAAATTGTCTCTTAGTATTCCTTATTTATCCCTAAGTAAGCTATAATTCACGTATATTATAAATGCGAAAGTTTGTGTGTGCGTGTGTGTATGTTTGTTACTCCATCATGCTAAAACGGCTGGACGCATTTAGATGAGATTTGGTATGTAGATAGCTGGACTACTGGAATAACACATAAGCTACTTTTTATCCCGATATTCCTACGGGATAGGGATAAAATCTTGAAATAATAACCGCTGGGCTTAGAATCATGAAATTTGGTATGTAAGTAGCTGGACATCTGGAATAACATATAAGTATGTAGACTACTTTTTATCCCGATATTCCCACGGGATAAGGATAAAATCTTGAAATTTCAACAGCTGGGCTTAGAGTTATGAAAATTTGGATGGACATGGAGTTATGAAATATGTTGTTCTTAACGCAACCTCGACGTATAATTCAAGTCAATGTAAAAATAAAGACTACGATCTAAATTTTGGGAATTCCCAGGGGAGTTTTGTGAAATCCCAGAACTTCAATTGTAACTACCAAATCGAATAGTTTAAGCGTGCGAAATCGCGGGTAAACTATAGTAATTCAATAAATGTAAACTTCTTATTTTGTCTGTTTGCTCATCATACTTTTGTCATCATTTTACCAAAACAATAAAGCATGCAGACTTGGAAATAGCGTAGGATTTTCATGCAGACATTTTATAAGGCGTGAAAACCGATTTTTGCAAGTGCGAGTGCGGGCAACGCCTTAATAGTTAAATTTAAACATAGTGTGTTCATACTTAATAGGAATAGGCGGAATATATTGTGGTATGGTATAACATTAGCACGCCTAAGGCTGCTATCGAGCCTTTGAACTTAAGACGATAAAGGAGAGCTACTTCCAGGGCTTTACGAAGGATCATCTACGTGTCTTAATGTATTTGAAATAACAAGAATAACTTCAATATTGATTTAGAAATGTATTTTGTTAAAATCGAGATTTATGTTTGCTTTCATGGAGGTTCTCATCATCATCATCATCATTCCAGCCTATATATACGTCCCACTGCTGGACTCAGGCCTCTTCTTAGAATGAGAGGGCTTGGGCAGTAGTTCCCACGCGGGCCAGTGCGGATTGGGAACTTCACACACACTATTTGTAAGTTTGTCAATTGTGTTTTGTTTCTTTTCTTTTGTACAATAAAGAGTTAACATAGGTACATACTATTAAATTGTTCCGCAGGTTTGTGGAGATTTCGTCACGATGTTTTCCTTCGCCGTAAAGCTCGTGATAAATTTCTAATATAATTTTGCACATGAATTTCGAAAAACTCAGAGATGCGAGCCGGGGTTTGAACCCACGAACCTCTGCTTGAGAGGCCATAGGTCAGACTACTAGGTCACCATGGCTGTTTATGGAGGTTCTATATTCTACATAGAGTTAATACTTTTTTAGAAAATTCACTTAGACGCATACATTTAGAGGGAAGAAGATTGACTTTATGCAATAATGCATTTTATGCACTTATTGTAATTACAATCTTTTATTTGAATGAAAACGATAAGTAGCTTTGTCGAAAACCAATGGCCCTGCCATTTATTTTCGGTGAATTTGTTTGCCGTTACTGCTTTTTTTTTTGCTATTTTGGAACAAATTCAATTACTTTCACTTAACGTCAGGTAAGATAGGGGTCAATCACGGTCAGTATCATGTAAAATATATTATATATATTGCTTACCTTGTAATTTTCTCTCTGTGTATCTGTTTTCTGTATCGCTTACTATTTCTGGTGTACAATAAAGTCTTTGTATGCAAGCTCGATTATATTAAAACTACAAGCATAATACACATAGGAACAACTTTATATTTTGAAAACTTTATCTTCAGGTAATTTGATCTACCCTCCATTGGCATCAAATTTGATGAATGTCCGAAACATGAGCGATATAGTATTTGTCTGGGAACTTGAAATTAGTCTAAATTTACCCAGCGGACTTGCGTATTAAGATAAATTATCTATTTTAACTAAGCTTGTAATTACCTAAGTTTGTGCCGCGTTTGTAAACTTTCCACTGGCATTTAATCCAAGTGTTTAAAAGATTTTGGGTGTTGGGTGTTCCAACACTATCAAAATCAGTGCCATAATCATTTTGTTCGAAAATTAGTATAAAGTTTACAATGCTACATTGCCAATACTTATTTGGGTCATATTTTCAGAATTAATTTGCATATATTTACAACTTACTAACTTTCAAAAAATTACAGCTCTACATAACCTTGAATTTGGGGGTATAATCATTATCATCATCAATCAAGTTAAATAAAAAAACTAAATTAATTATATTATAAAGCCGCTGAAAAAATATCGGAACATAATGTAACTTTCTACTGAATATACTACATACCTACTGCTTCAGCACTTAGCCTAAGTTAGCTATAATATTAGCGTCAACGAGCTGACTAGTTTACTTACGACGATGTCTGAAACCTAAGCTTTGTCTTAGCTAATTTCCTTCCTCCCAAACTGTCTTTATCACATTTAGCAATTAAGTCAACCTAGCCTCACTTCAAAGACGCTAGAGCATATAATGCTGTATGATAAACTGAAACTGACTGAGGACTGCTTGCAATATTCGCAAATTAATTTATAGGTTGTAAAACGATTAATCGCAAGTGAAATTTTGTGATATTTACCCTTGTTCTTTTACAGTTTGATTAATTCGAGTTAACACTTGACAGATGGGCGTGCCCTCAGTAAATTTTCAACTTTGACGTTGCAAATAAAGTTGCAAATACAAATAAAGCCATTTTTAGTATACCGCTACCCAAGTTTACAGATTATGTAAAAACTATTTTATTTGTATGACGTCAAAGTTGAAAATTGACTGAAGGCACGCCCTTCTGTCAAGTGTTAACTCCAAGTAATCGTACTGTACTTATATGTTTTTTTATAATTTTATTATCTTAACCCTTAGCGGCCACACGGGGTAGCTAGTTACCCCAGGCTCGGAAAAAGTGAAATTAGAGGTCTAAGACTTTTGAAATTGATACAAGTAACGACATCTGCCGGTAGTAGACAATAAGTGTGAGATGTGACTTCGTCTCATAGGAAGCCGAAAACACGCGTGGCAGCGTGACCAGTTTTTCGCCATATTTAAATGGGCCGTTAAAAATCATTGGAAATGTTGAAAAACTCTCCAACAAACATCAAACAATCGATTAGAAGTCTTAAAACACCCATATGTTTTGTACAGCTATGTTTTTCAGCGTGGGGTAATGAGTTACCCCGTGTGACCGCTATGTGGCCTGGCTGAGGTGTGGCCGCTAAGGGTTAGTAAACAAAGGCTCATGTGTTAGCTGATCAGTTGAAAAAAAAAGTAAAATGCGTAGTATGTAGGTACTTCCATTTATTTAAAAATATGTTCTCTACTAAGCGAAATAAGAATGCTTCACACCTTGTATTGCGAATATTATTAGAATTATAGATAAATGTTTAAAGTCCTTTTTACCGGACTGTAAGGAGACGTAATGTTTTTATATTGTCCGCTAAGGCGTCAACCTCAAATCGTTTTTTTAATGACTATAGATTTCGCAAATCATCTATCTTGAAAATTTTGTAAGCATTCGTTTAGTAAAATAATTCCACCCTAACCCCCTAACCCAGACCTTAGCACTATCACTAGCTTAAGCCTGCTTAGTACCTTCCATCCAACCCCCGAAAAGGTCTCAGTAAGCGGTTAAATACAAGAACTTTTCACCACGTGTAACCCATAACTTTCAATATTTAGTACGGTCGGATAGTACTAGCTCGTATTTCTTAAACAATAAGGTTGGAAGTTTTCTATTGTCACGTAGGTTGTAAGTAACAATCAGCCAGGGTCCGGCCCTTTGAACTTTGCGACCCGACACCTAAAACTATTGAACTTGAAACTAACTTGCACCCACAAATTATTGCCCCGTACTGTGTACGTGATATGAAACTTCAAATAAGCTTATTAGCTTTGTGTGTTTTGTGTACTGTGCTTGGTGGTTCTCTGGAGTATAAATTCGCAACAAGGTTATCCGACAGAGAATCAAAAAAAAATGGCATATATGCCATTAGCAAGCTGAAGTGGGAGTTGATGACCATATAAGTTGAAGATCCAATAACTTGAAGGGGCCTATTCTACAGGGTGACTGGTAATTCGAGCTATTCCTTGTAGAAGTTATTCTAGAGCTTATATATTTGCAATGTTTTTGACCCAGTCAACCAGGTGTCGAAATTCAATAGTTTTTGAGTTATTCGAGTTTTAAGTTTTTTTGCAAAAAACACCGCGCTATCTGCTCTGGTCCCACTGAAAAACAGCGTTGCGGCTTGCTGTAACATTATCCTGAGTGGGGCCCACTTTATACTATTCGATGTTATTTTTATTCTTTCCATCTAATGTTTTTTTATGTGTATCGAATATGTGTAAATAAATGTTTCTCTCTCTCTCTCACTATCTCTCCCTCTCTCTCTGTTATTATATTATCCTTATTATTATCAATAATTTAGTAAAAGATGTCAACATTTGTCCTTTTTTGGAAAGGTTATGAATTGAGGACTTTAGTTCCGTAATATGTACGCGAAGTGTCATACATTTTTTTAAAATAGGTTATCGTAGTTTTTTTTTTAACTTGCAAAAGAAAAATGACGATTTGTGATTTATTAACCTTTTATTCCTAAAATCTAAATATTTATAAAATTTTATATTTTTTGTTGAAGGAATCTTTAGCTCACTGGCTACTAGGAAAAAAATTGGCTGTCCTAATGCATGTACTTTTTTTACTTTTACACTTTTAGGTAGGAAAGCGGTGTTTTTTCGAAAAAACTTAAAACTCGAATAACTCCAAAACTATTTATTGAATTTCGACCCCTAGTTGACTGGGTCAAAAACATTGCAAATAAGCTCTAGAAAATAACCCCTTACAAGGAATAGTTCGAATTACGAGTCATCCTGTATGTCCTACAATGTACTGAATACGTTGATGAAGATGATGATGTTTAAGACGATTTAGGTAGAGTCATTCACGATGACGCGTGCCGTGGTTCTTATTACAATGTCAAAAATGTATAATTTTGACAAAATCACGCGTCTTCGTAGATGGCACTTGGTATCAGGTTACACTATCACAGCATACATCTGTTGAGGAGGATGTTTGGTGGTTTTCAGAAGATCAGAAAGAGCTCTCAAGATGCAATAAATATTTATATTCTTGACACAAGACAGAGACCAAAGATATAGCTATTTCACACGACATGCGAAAATACAATTTGCGGGTGGATTCAGCCGGACAGATTTCAAAATACCCAAATAACATTATTGCTATAAATATTTTATCTGTATATTTGTCTGGCTACTGCACACATCTATAACCTCTTTTTTTAACCGACTTCAAAAAAGGAGGATATCAATTCGGTTGTATTTTTTTATATATTTTGTTACCTCAGAACTCCGTCATTTAAAAACCGATTTGATTTTTTTTTAATTGCGTTCGCCTAGAAATGTCTTCAGTTAGGTCCCATAAGTACCAAATCAGGATCTGATGATTAGACCTATAGTAAATTGGATATATTTAGTAGTAACTCGTGCATTTGCTCTTGAAAATAATCATTTGGTGACGTGGAATACTGATGATGAAGACCACAGTTGACCATCGGCATTACTACACAATAACAAGTAGGTAGTTCACGAGTTGACATTTAATTAAATTAACACAGTTGCTTAGCAATTTATGCTCCAAGTAATGAATATGGTACAACGGGTGGTGAAGCACCAGGACTCCTCAATAATGAACGTCTCTGCATCGGAAAAAGCAATCTTTCGTAAACGGTAACGAGCAGTTTATATTAAACTATTGTATCTTAGATTACTCAAACTAAAAAGCGTGAAAAAAATTATAAAACGCACTTTATATTGGGCTTCAATCACTCCTGCTGGCTCATGCTGAGGAACCGAACGACTTCAGACTGGTAAAAAAATATTTTCATGATTTTTGTAGTCGGTTCAATTTTTTGTTATAAAATTTTCATAAACGTTTTTTAAGTTAATCTATGTTTACAGTAGGCACCTGGGCGGTAGCTTGGCTTGGGCTAATGCTCAAAAACACGGATTTCATATAAATATAACAAAATGTTGGAGTTGTTAGCGAGATCTTCGAAATAGATAACTAAATAGATATGGGAACTGCTCCTTTAAAGGTTATAGATAGATGGCGGCCGATCGTAAAATCCGCCAGATCACGAAATTCCCAGGCATATCGTGAAATGGCGCCATTTCATGAATTGGCTAAGGGATATCCGCCATACCGTTCAAAACTCACCGTTTAACGATTTGCCTACTGACATTTAGGCAGATCATGACATTCCTAGGCATGCCGCCGACAGATGTACAAGGTGTCTTTAAATTATTCAGAAATATTTCAGCAAGACATTGTCATATGGCCAGTTTCACTGAATGCGTAAAGGTATTTCAGCTGAATTTTTGACTCAAAGTGTGACTACCACAATAACTATAAAACCCCGAAAAAACATTTAAATGGGTATTCGGTCAGCCTCACCCAACCATCTGTTGAAATACTTTGGAAAAAATGGAACTCACCCCGTATGTTCAAATACAATCGAATGTGTTCAAATATATATTCGTTAGTCTTTTTTTTCTTATTTGATTATGTTACGGTTTCTCATACAACTACTACAACTTTTCCGCAAAGTACCTACCTAAAGCCTGATCCCATAAACTATTTAAGTAATTAAAATTGTGACAGGTCTAACAACAAAAACAAATAACATGGTGTCCTAAATCTTTAGCGCGTGACCAACCCTATCGACAACTTATTATTCAAGCCAGGCCTATTCGAGTAATGGTTTGAGCAAACTGCTGATAACGAAACTTGGTCGTTAATAAATAGGAACGATTTGTTAGCCGGAGATGGTGTCGGAGTCAAATTGACCTTAGCAAACTTGGCGGCGAAATTTAATTTGTAGGCCGAGTTTAACTGAGATCCTTTTGAACCCTGTTGGAGCAGTTAGATAGAGAGCGGACTGCAAAATTTCGTACCTCGGTAATTGATACCGCGATGAAATGCACAATGGTTTCCCATAAAAGTAATGCTAAGTCCGAATTTGATAGTCTGCCACGGCGGAACTTGCCGAAAGTACCTACCAAAAAAAAATACATTTCCGGTGCGAAAAAAGAGGTGTTATTTAACCCATAATTAAAGTCAAATTTACTGGTAGATTCAGAGAAGCGAAATATGTCCGTATTTTTTTTGCCGGAAGTGCTTGGCAGACGCTCTCAAAGGTGACCACCAGGACCCCTAAATATACCCATCTGATACCAGCAAGAAACCAATTCCAGTCGGTAGGTATGAACCCTCATTTCCGGAATATATAAGTCTGCCAAGGCTGTTTCTGCCGAAACACCTTGACATACGAGATTATGTGAGCAAAATCTACTCCGGTCAATTATAGACATTTTAATTTACATAAATTCCGACAAAGCCGAATTTTGGTGGAGACCTTGGGTACACCTTTAGGAATAAAGTGTCCAAAGTCCCCACTGATGCCATGGTGTGCTAAAAAGTTATTTGGGGCCAAAGGTCAAAATTGAGATTATTTGTTTTTTTTTTCGAAAACGGTAAGTTTTATCAAAAAGTAGCCGAGCCAAAAATAATAGATCTTAATATCATCTACAAAAATGGTTTTATATACTTTTTTTCTAAGAATTACCATTCCTGAGATATCACGATTCTAAAAGTTGAAGGAGTCACGTTCTACATGATAGCACATTTATGCCACGTATACTATATGGTGACTGGGTAGATGTTGCTCACATAATCTCGTATGTCAAGGTGTTGCGGCAGAAACAGCCTTGGCAGACTTATATATTACGGAAATGAGGGTTCATACCTACTGACTGGAATCGGTTACATGCTGTTATCAGATGGGTAATATTTAGGGGTCCTGGTGGTCACCTTTGAGAGAATCTGCCAAGCACTTCCGGCAAAAAAATACTGACATATTTCGCTTCTCTGTATCTACCAGTATCTAAGTTTCTAACTGGTGCCAT
>NC_133484.1:14583479-14632615 GCF_025370935.1 Choristoneura fumiferana
CAACACGACTTGTGGCAACTATTATAAAATATGTTATTCCAGTTTCTTAGAGTATGTAGATGTCATCGCTATATTTGATGACAATTTTGATGCGTTAGCCAGAGGTACTAGTCGCGACTACGTGCGAGCGACACGGCGTGTCGAGTGCTTTTTCTGCTCATTTCGGGGAGATGTTTGTAGGACAATGTTATTTTTTTATGGAATAGGGGGCAAACAAGAGAAAACGGATCGTCTGATTGTAAGCGATTACAGTCGCCCATGAACTGCAACACCAGCAAAAGTCACAAGTGCGTTCGTGTTTGGCCGTGTTTACGTTTAATAATGGGTTTCTGTAGGACATCTATAACAAAATTTTGCTTTGATTCTTTCAGTACAGACTGCAAATTGTCTCTTAGTATTCCTTATTTATCCCTAAGTAAGCTATAATTCACGTATATTATAAATGCGAAAGTTTGTGTGTGCGTGTGTGTATGTTTGTTACTCCATCATGCTAAAACGGCTGGACGCATTTAGATGAGATTTGGTATGTAGATAGCTGGACTACTGGAATAACACATAAGCTACTTTTATCCCTATATTCCTACGGGATAGGGATAAAATCTTGAAATAAAACCGCTCGGCTTAGAATCATGAAATTTGGTATGTAAGTAGCTGGACATCTGGAATAACATTTAAGTATGTAGACTACTTTTTATCCCGATATTCCCACGGGATAAGGATAAAATCTTGAAATTTCAACAGCTGGGCTTAGAGTTATGAAAATTTGGATGGACATGGAGTTATGACTGTTCTTAACGCAACCTCGACGTATAATTCAAGCAATGTAAAAATAAAGACTACGATCTAAATTTTGGGAATTCCCAGGGGAGTTTTGTGAAATCCCAGAACTTCAATTGTAACTACCAAATCGAATAGTTTAAGCGTGCGAAATCGCGGGTAAACTATAGTAATTCAATAAATGTAAATTTCTTATTTTGTCTGTTTGCTCATCATACTTTTGTCATCATTTTACCAAAACAATAAAGCATGCAGACTTGGAAATAGCGTAGGATTTTCATGCAGACATTTTATAAGGCGTGAAAACCGATTTTTGCAAGTGCGAGTGCGGGCAACGCCTTAATAGTTAAATTTAAACATAGTGTGTTCATACTTAATAGGAATAGGCGGAATATATTGTGGTATGGTATAACATTAGCACGCCTAAGGCTGCTATCGAGCCTTTGAACTTAAGACGATAAAGGAGAGCTACTTCCAGGGCTTTACGAAGGATCATCTACATGTCTTAATGTATTTGAAATAACAAGAATAACTTCAATATTGATTTAGAAATGTATTTTGTTAAAATCGAGATTTATGTTTGCTTTCATGGAGGTTCTCATCATCATCATCATCATTCCAGCCTATATATACGTCCCACTGCTGGACTCAGGCCTCTTCTTAGAATGAGAGGGCTTGGGCAGTAGTTCCCACGCGGGCCAGTGCGGATTGGGAACTACACACACTATTTGTAAGTTTGTCAATTGTGTTTTGTTTCTTTTCTTTTGTACAATAAAGAGTTAACATAGGTACATACTATTAAATTGTTCCGCAGGTTTGTGGAGATTTCGTCACGATGTTTTCCTTCGCCGTAAAGCTCGTGATAAATTTCTAATATAATTTTGCACATGAATTTCGAAAAACTCAGAGATGCGAGCCGGGGTTTGAACCCACGAACCTCTGCTTGAGAGGCCATAGGTCAGACTACTAGGTCACCATGGCTGTTTATGGAGGTTCTATATTCTACATAGAGTTAATACTTTTTTAGAAAATTCACTTAGACGCATACATTTAGAGGGAAGAAGATTGACTTTATGCAATAATGCATTTTATGCACTTATTGTAATTACAATCTTTTATTTGAATGAAAACGATAAGTAGCTTTGTCGAAAACCAATGGCCCTGCCATTTATTTTCGGTGAATTTGTTTGCCGTTACTGCTTTTTTTTTTGCTATTTTGGAACAAATTCAATTACTTTCACTTAACGTCAGGTAAGATAGGGGTCAATCACGGTCAGTATCATGTAAAATATATTATATATATTGCTTACCTTGTAATTTTCTCTCTGTGTATCTGTTTTCTGTATCGCTTACTATTTCTGGTGTACAATAAAGTCTTTGTATTGTATTGATCATAATAAGATAAGCTCACTTCATGCAAGCTCGATTATATTAAAACTACAAGCATAATACACATAGGAACAACTTTATATTTTGAAAACTTTATCTTCAGGTAATTTGATCTACCCTCCATTGGCATCAAATTTGATGAATGTCCGAAACATGAGCGATATAGTATTTGTCTGGGAACTTGAAATTAGTCTAAATTTACCCAGCGGACTTGCGTATTAAGATAAATTATCTATTTAACTAAGCTTGTAATTACCTAAGTTTGTGCCGCGTTTGTAAACTTTCCACTGGCATTTAATCCAAGTGTTTAAAAGATTTTGGGTGTTGGGTGTTCCAACACTATCAAAATCAGTGCCATAATCATTTTGTTCGAAAATTAGTATAAAGTTTACAATGCTACATTGCCAATACTTATTTGGGTCATATTTTCAGAATTAATTTGCATATATTTACAACTTACTAACTTTCAAAAAATTACAGCTCTACATAACCTTGAATTTGGGGGTATAATCATTATCATCATCAATCAAGTTAAATAAAAAAACTAAATTAATTATATTATAAAGCCGCTGAAAAAATATCGGAACATAATGTAACTTTCTACTGAATATACTACATAACTACTGCTTCAGCACTTAGCCTAAGTTAGCTATAATATTAGCGTCAACGAGCTGACTAGTTTACTTACGACGATGTCTGAAACCTAAGCTTTGTCTTAGCTAATTTCCTTCCTCCCAAACTGTCTTTATCACATTAAGCAATTAAGTCAACCTAGCCTCACTTCAAAGACGCTAGAGCATATAATGCTGTATGATAAACTGAAACTGACTGAGGACTGCTTGCAATATTCGCAAATTAATTTATAGGTTGTAAAACGATTAATTGCAAGTTAAATTTTGTTATATTTACCCTTGTTCTTTTACAGTTTGATAAATTCGAGTTAACACTTGACAGATGGGCGTTCCCTCAGTAAATTTTCAACTTTGACGTCATACAAATAAAGCCATTTTTAGTATACCGCTACATTTTACAGATTATGTAAAAACTATTTTATTTGTATGACGTCAAAGTTGAAAATTGACTGAAGGCACGCCCTTCTGTCAAGTGTTAACTCCAAGTAATCGTACTGTACCTATATGTTTTTTTTTATAATTTTATTATCTTAACCCTTAGCGGCCACACGGGGTAGCTAGTTACCCCAGGCTCGGAAAAAGTGAAATTAGAGGTCTAAGACTTTTGAAATTAATACAAGTAACGACATCTGCCGGTAGTAGACAATAAGTGTGAGATGTGACTTCGTCTCATAGGAAGCCGAAAACACGCGTGGCAGCGTGACCAGTTTTTCGCCATATTTAAATGGACCGTTAAACATCATTGGAAAGGTTGAAAAACTCTCCAACAAACATCAAACAATCAATTAGAAGTCTTAAAACACCCATATGTTTTGTACAGCTATGTTTTTCTGTGTGGGGTAATGAGTTACCCCGTGTGACCGCTATGTGGCCTGGCTGAGGTGTGGCCGCTAAGGGTTAGTAAACAAAGGCTCATGTGTTAGCTGATCAGTTGAAAAAAAAAGTAAAATGCGTAGTATGTAGGTACTTCCATTTATTTAAAAATATGTTCTCTACTAAGCGAAATAAGAATGCTTCACACCTTGTATTGCGAATATTATTAGAATTATAGATAAATGTTTAAAGTCCTTTTTACCGGACTGTAAGGAAACGTAATGTTTTTATATTGTCCGCTAAGGCGTCAACCTCAAATCGTTTTTTTAATGACTATATATTTCGCAAATCATCTATCTTGAAAATTTTGTAAGCATTCGTTTAGTAAAATAATTCCACCCTAACCCCCTAACCCAGACCTTAGCACTATCACTAGCTTAAGCCAGCTTAGTACCTTCCATCCAACCCCCGAAAAGGTCTCAGTAAGCGGTTAAATACAAGAACTTTTCACCACGTGTAACCCATAACTTTCAATATTTAGTACGGTCGGATAGTACTAGCTCGTATTTCTTAAACAATAAGGTTGGAAGTTTTCTATTGTCACGTAGGTTGTAAGTAACAATCAGCCAGGGTCCAGCCCTTTGAACTTTGCGACCCGACACCTAAAACTATTGAACTTGAAACTAACTTGCACCCACAAATTATTGCCCCGTACTGTGTACGTGATATGAAACTTCAAATAAGCTTATTAGCTTTGTGTGTTTTGTGTACTGTGCTTGGTGGTTCTCTGGAGTATAAATTCGCAACAAGGTTATCCGACAGAGGATCAAAAACAATGGCATATATGCCATTAGCAAGCTGAAGTGGGAGTTGATGACCATATAAGTTGAAGATCCAATAACTTGAAGGGGCCTATTCTACAGGGTGACTGGTAATTCGAGCTATTCCTTGTAGAAGTTATTCTAGAGCTTATATATTTGCAATGTTTTTGTCCCAGTCAACCAGGGGTCGAAATTCAATAGTTTTTGAGTTATTCGAGTTTTAAGTTTTTTTGCAAAAAACAAAGCGCTATCTGCTCTGGTCCCACTGAAAAACAGCGTTGCGGCTTGCTGTAACATTATCCTGAGTGGGGGGCCCACTTTATACTATTCGATGTTATTTTTATTCTTTCCATCTAATGTTTTTTTATGTGTATCCAATATGTGTAAATAAATGTTTCTCTCTCTCTCACTATCTCTCCCTCTCTCTCTGTTATTATATTATCCTTATTATTATCAATAATTTAGTAAAAGATGTCAACATTTGTCCTTTTTTGGAAAGGTTATGAATTGAGGACTTTAGTTCCGTAATATGTACGCGAAGTGTCATACATTTTTTAAAATAGGTTATCGTAGTTTTTTTTTTTAACTTGCAAAAGAAAAATGACGATTTGTGATTTATTAACCTTTTATTCCTAAAACCTAAATATTTTTTATTATAATTTTTTGTTGAAGGAATCTTTAGCTCACTGGCTACTAGGAAAAAAATTGGCTGTCCTAATGCATGTACTTTTTTTACTTTTACACTTTTAGGTAGGAAAGCGGTGTTTTTTCGAAAAAACTTAAAACTCGAATAACTCCAAAACTATTTATTGAATTTCGACCCCTAGTTGACTGGGTCAAAAACATTGCAAATAAGCTCTAGAAAATAATCCCTTACAAGGAATAGTTCGAATTACGAGTCACCTGTATGTCCTACAATGTACTGAATACGTTGATGAAGATGATGATGTTTAAGACGATTTAGGTAGAGTCATTCACGATGACGCGTGCCGTGGTTCTTATTACAATGTCAAAAATGTATAATTTTGACAAAATCACGCGTCTTCGTAGATGGCACTTGGTATCAGGTTACACTATCACAGCATACATCTGTTGAGGAGGATGTTTGGTGGTTTTCAGAAGATCAGAAAGAGCTCTCAAGATGCAATAAATATTTATATTCTTGACACAAGACAGAGACCAAAGATATAGCTATTTCACACGACATACGAAAATACAATTTGCGGGTGGATTCAGCCGGACAGATTTCAAAATACCCAAATAACATTATTGCTATAAATATTTTATCTGTATGTTTGTCTGGCTACTGCACACATCTATAACCTCTTTTTTTAACCGACTTCAAAAAAGGAGGATATCAATTCGGTTGTATTTTTTTATATATTTTGTTACCTCAGAACTCCGTCATTTAAAAACCGTTTTTTTTTATTGCGTTCGCCTAGAAATGTCTTCAGTTAGGTCCCATAAGCACCAAATCAGGATCTGATGATTAGACCTATAGTAAATTGGATGTAACAGTAAGTTGACCATCGGCATTACTATACAAAAACAAGTAGGTAGTTCACGAGTTGACTTTTAATTACATTAACACAGTTGCTAAGCAATTTATGCTCCAAGTAATGAATATGGTACAACGGGTGGTGAAGCACCAGGACTCCTCAATAATGAACGTCTCTGCATCGGAAAAAGAAATCTTTCGTAAACGGTAACGAGCAGTTTATATTAAACTATTGTATCTTAGATTACTCAAACTAAAAAGCGTGAAAAAAATTATAACAACGCGCTTTATATACGCGCTTCAATCACTCCTGCTGGCTCGTGCTGAGGAACCGAACGACTTCAGACTGGTAAAAAAATATTTTCATGGTTTTTGTAGTCGGTTCAATTTTTTGTTATAAAATTTTCATAAACGTTTTTTAAGTTAATCTATGTTTACAGTAGGCACCTGGGCGGTAGCTTGGCTTGGGCTAATGCTCAAAAACACGGATTTCATATAAATATAACAAAATGTTGGAGTTGTTAGCGAGATCTTCGAAATAAATGACTAAATAGATATGGGAACTGCTCCTTTAAAGGTTATAGATAGATGGCGGCCGATCGTAAAATCCGCCAGATCACGAAATTCCTAGGCATATCGTGAAATGGCGCCATTTCATGAATTGGCTAAGGGATATCCGCCATATCGTTCAAAACTCACCGTTTAACGATTTGCCTACTGACATTTACAAGGTACAAGGTGTCTTTAAATTATTCAGAAATATTTCAGCACGACATTGTCATATGGTCAGTTTCACTGAATGCGTAAAGGTTTTTCAGCTGAATTTTTGACTCAAAGTGTGACTACCACAATAACTAAAAAACCCCGAGAAAACATTTAAATGGGCATTCGGTCAGCCTCACCCAACCATCTGTTGAAATACTTTGGAAAAAATGGAACTCACCCCGTATGTTCAAATACAATCGAATGTGTTCAAATATATTCGTTGGTCTTTTTTTTTCTTATTTGATTATGTTACGGTTTCTCATACAACTACTACAACTTTTCCGCAAAGTACCTACCTAAAGCCTGATCCCATAAACTATTTAAGTAATTAAAATTGTGACAGGTCTAACAACAAAAACAAATAACATGGTGTCCTAAATCTTTAGCGCGTGACCAACCCTATCGACAACTTATTATTCAAGCCAGGCCTATTCGAGTAATGGTTTGAGCAAACTGCTGATAACGAAACTTGGTCGTTAATAAATAGGAACGATTTGTTAGCCGGAGATGGTGTCGGAGTCAAATTGACCTTAGCAAACTTGGCGGCGAAATTTAATTTGTAGGCCGAGTTTAACTGAGATCCTTTTGAACCCTGTTGGAGCAGTTAGATAGAGAGCGGACTGCAAAATTTCGTACCTCGGTAATTGATACCGCGATGAAATGCACAATGGTTTCCCATAAAAGTAATGCTAAGTCCGAATTTGATAGTCTGCCACGGCGGAACTTGCCGAAAGTACCTACCAAAAAAAAATACATTTCCGGTGCGAAAAAAGAGGTGTTATTTAACCCATCTGACACTAAAATTAAAGTCAAATTTACTGGTAGATTCAGAGAAGCGAAATATGTCCGTATTTTTTTGGCCGGAAGTGCTTGGCAGACGCTCTCAAAGGTGACCACCAGGACCCCTAAATATACCCATCTGATACCAGCAAGAAACCAATTCCAGTCGGTAGGTATGAACCCTCATTTCCGGAATATATAAGTCTGCCAAGGCTGTTTCTGCCGAAACACCTTGACATACGAGATTATGTGAGCAAAATCTACTCCGGTCAATTATAGACATTTTAATTTACATAAATTCCGACAAAGCCGAATTTTGGTGGAGACCTTGGGTACACCTTTAGGAATAAAGTGTCCAAAGTCCCCACTGATGCCATGGTGTGCTAAAAAGTTATTTGGGGCCAAAGGTCAAAATTTGAGATTATTTGTTTTTTTTTTCGAAAACGGTAAGTTTTATCAAAAAGTAGCCGAGCCAAAAATAATAGATCTTAATATCATCTACAAAAATGGTTTTATATACTTTTTTTCTAAGAATTACCATTCCTGAGATATCACGATTCTAAAAGTTGAAGGAGTCACGTTCTACATGATAGCACATTTATGCCACGTATACTATATGGTGACTGGGTAGATGTTGCTCACATAATCTCGTATGTCAAGGTGTTGCGGCAGAAACAGCCTTGGCAGACTTATATATTACGGAAATGAGGGTTCATACCTACTGACTGGAATCGGTTACATGCTGTTATCAGATGGGTAATATTTAGGGGTCCTGGTGGTCACCTTTGAGAGAATCTGCCAAGCACTTCCGGCAAAAAAATACTGACATATTTCGCTTCTCTGTATCTACCAGTATCTAAGTTTCTAACTGGTGCCATGATCGATAAAACATTTCTTTACAGAGCAACGTAATACATCCTCACGTCAAGAGCCCTTTACGGAACGCGAAAAGAACATTGACCGTAAAAGATTTGTTCCCTTTCAAAGTTGATGCAAGGACAATAAACCTGGAATTAAATAGTCCTCTAAGTAATAAAACTGGCACCGTAAACGGCTGCAGTAAAAAGCAATAAAACAAAATAACGGGAGCTATGTCATGACTTGACTTTTTGTTTGGATCAAATGGGCTTTTGTCGTTGTGTCCAACTGTCATGTCCAGTCCAGTGTTGACTTTATTGGATTGACTTTGCTCATTTTTTTATTTCATTGTAGGTTGAGATTGCTAAGAAAAACCTATCGAAAATATTTTTTTTATCTCATCTTGGTGTTAAATATTTTATTTCAGTAAACTTTACCGTAAAGTATATACCGGGTGTGACCTGTAATACGAGCAAAAAATTAAAACATAGATCGTCCTCGTCAATCTGAACAACATTAGTTCAGCGACTTTTAAAAATATTTTGTTTTTTTAATTTTTATTACACTTTAATGAATGCTTGATGTTTGTAGCATGACAGGCGACGTCAGTTGGGTTCTAGGATGGCATACATTGATAGCAGTATTTAATTTGTATGAAAAAAGGAAAAGTCAAAGACTCCATTATTTATAAAAGTCGCTGAACTAATGTTGTTTAGATTGACGAGGACGATCAATGTTTTAACTTATTTTCTCGTATTACAGGCCACACCGGTATATTTGTTTGATTTTCATTTCATTCATTTGATAAGTTTTCATAACTACTTGAATTTATCTGCTTTCGTAAATAAATGCATGAACTACTCGTGATTTTCCAATAATTAAGTCACGCGTAAAATAGAAAATTTTCAGCTATTTTTTAGTAGTGTACTCGAACCTATCCTTTACCTATTAACAATTGATATATCGAGTTAAAATGTGAATCAAATTTTAGATTGAACCCACGCAAAACTTAAGCAAGGCTAGCTAAAAAACGATTAAAAAATTAAACTTTACGCCATTTCTCGTACGTCAGAGTACAACATTTACGAGCAAATTTGTATGTTAAAGTTGGGACTATATAATCATTAGAACCTCTGAACTTTTGCTCCTTAGGGGTAATCAGAGAGCCGTCAAAAGTTCGTAACATTTTGTTTAGCTAAACGCTTGTACTTGAATTTAGCTCGTATGTATACCGAATGTGTGTATATTCGGTTCAGGCTTGGCCCAAAATCTATACTACTCAATTTACTACGGAGATAGTTTAAAAGTACTAAATATGTGTAGTATACCTATATCCCGAAAAAATAGAATAGTTCCCGTGGGTGCACGATAAACAGATTTGCAGACGAAGTCGCGAGCAACAGCCAGTATTATTCTGCCCTCCTAAGCCAAAAGGCGCTATCTCAAAAAAAATCGCTTACCTGTAATTTACACCATGTAACGCAGAATTTTTTAAGCTAAACAATTAATAACCAAGGAGCGGAATTTCTCATAGCAAAAATCAAACATCAAAGGGATTGAACATAAGTTTTATCGACTATTCCAGTTATCGATGTTATCGAATCGACTCTTCTTGTTATCGCCTTGTAACAATATTTTGTAACATATGACCTCTTTGATAAGCGACTTTCATCTCCATATTAAAATAAAATAAATCTCGTCAAAGTCACATATTATGACATTTATGTCGCTTGAGTTTTACTTAGTCATCCCATTAAAAAAAATATTAAAATGGTCACATATTATGACATTATATGTCGCTTGAGTTTACTTAGTCAATCCCGTGTTAACGTTGGATTGACAAAAATGGACGAAATTGACAAATGGATTAAAAAACATCTCTTACTTATTTACAATGAAGATTCTTCAACGATATATTGCTCTAAATGTAAATGTAAATGTATTATGCTCAATTCCTTTGCCGTTTGATTTTTGCTATAAGAAATTCCGCCCCTTGTTAATAACTCGTGTTTTTTTTGAGATAGCGCCTTTTGGCTTAGGAGGGCAGTATTATAAAAGCAAAAACTTGTGAGTGCGTATGTGTACAGGCCCCAGCACCAATATCTGACACAACAAAGCGTGCATATATCTGATACGATTCTTATTTCTGATTTTTTTAGCATGTCCATTTCGTGACATGCATTGCAATTTTTTGTTTTATTTTTTTATTATTATTCTTATCCCTTTCACATCACGTCATGTCATGTCACGAATAAATGTTTTCTTTCTTTCTTTCTTTCAATTTCTAGGGCCGGTAGGACGTGTCAGATTTTTTTCCACGCTTCGCTGTGACAGATATTAATGCAGGTAACAGTACACGTGTGTTTATTGCACGATTGCACGCTAAAACGGCTGGATGTATTTAATTGAAATTAGATTTTCAGACTTCACTTATTGATTCTGCTATAAGAGCAACCTTCATACTAAATTTTAAGTTTCAACGGGGACACAAGGGCGGACTGACGGAAGGACGGACGTACAGATAGTCTGACAGACATATGGACAACTAAGTGATTCTATAAGGGTTCCTTTTTTGCCAACTTAGATACGGAACCCTAAAAAACAGCGTGTTTTAAAACAGTGCCAGAATGTTAAAATATCTGGGTTAATTGCCGGGTGGAGATGAGCCCAAAGCGCGCAACTTTCCGCTAAGCCGCGAGATACGCGCTGTATTATTAATTTTTAATCGTCATTTGCAATGCTATACTGAAACCGAACAACTTTCCATGCATATTTGATCAAGAAAGTCTTCGAGTTTATACACATTACTTGTCTTATTTTTACGCGCAGAAAATGTGTAGTTGCCCCGCGTTTTAAATGGTTTTAATAAATTTTAATTAATATTATAGTGGTAGCTCTATGACTAAATAATTTTCGTAACCGCGCAGAATATGCGCGTTTGTGAATCACGTATTGTTAATTATACAAGAGCCGAAAGTAAATCTATTACAGGCACTTTCCGTGAATGTAAGTTGTCAAAAACTTAGTGTGCATAATCTCAAGAACATTCGTTTATTGTAAATAGTCTTGACTTAACAAATCTTTATCTAGCTTAATAGCTACATTAACTCGTACAACTCGTTCCGTTGCATCTAAGAATAGGTAAGTGCTTGTTTTATATTGCTATAAAATAAGCAGTACCCTATTCTTAGTGTTGTTATTTTTATTAGTATTTTCTGATCTACTGTTGATGCACCTTCTATAAACTAGTCCTCCCTTCTTTCTGTAAAAAGGTTGCCTGGAAGACCTCACTCTTAAGCGATAAGGCCGCCTATTGCTTACCTTGGAACTTTCTCGGTGTCTACCTGTTTTCTGTATCGCTTACTATTTCTGGTGTACAATAAAGAGTCATAGTATTTTACTGTATTGTATTGTATTAACCCCCGACACAAAAAGAGGGGTGTTATAAGTTGGTTGTAGCTCGATACCACAGACCTACTACCACATACTAATGAAACGATTTCGAAACGATTTTTAACGTGAAGCGAGTTTTCCAGCGGTGGTTCTTAGCTATGTTTTATTAAAATTGATTAAGCCGTTTTGATGATATTGAACTTTGAGACTGAGATATAAAAGTACCCTTTCATGTACATTTATATTTGAAGCCTTGGTTATGCTTACATATTAATGAACTCGACTGTACTCATGGTACAGTCAACGTCATAAATAAGTAATCACTTATGTACCTTGTCGCTTTCATTCGACATGTTTTCGTATGGTTTATCAAACATGACGTAAAAGTAAAAAGGTACAAAAGTGATCACATATTTATGACGTTGACTGTACGCTTATGGTACAGTTGAGGAAACTGAATCACGTACCTGGGTGAAACCCATAATCAATTTCACCATTATTTCTTTGGCAGGAATATGGGATGTCAGTGTTAGTTCTACTTTCTATCCAACTTGATTCAGTTTCCTCCACTGTACGCTTGTACACAGGTAATGCAAATTTCTAAATCCTTAACATAATATGCCTAAGCAATATTATACCCACCACTGAAACAGAACACGGTGGAAGCGGGGCAGGATCTCATTTGAATATTCCAAAACATTTCACCTTATTTCTCCCTCATTACTGACAAAATGCTTCAAGACGTTTTCTACGAGGCTAAATCGATGCCTTTGTACGGGTCTTTTTAGGCTGAAATAATTAAGATAATAATTTTTATATGATTGCTTCAAAACAGGATACAACAGAATATTTTTTGGTGTTTGATCGTATATTTGAACTAACTTTGCTGGAGGTAATCAAATATATGAATGATAATTATGATAGATATACGAATGTTTTTCTCGAGTCTTACATAATAAATTTAATGTATATTTAGACATGTATTTACCTATATATGTATCCATTTTGGCACATAGTACAAGATTTGTTTACATTGTGACTATGTCAAATTGATGTAAACTGTCACATTTTTGTAACTTTGCGTCAAAAATACAAAATACTGTGAATGTAAAGAACATTAATTACGAGTATTAGAAATAATTAACGACGTCATTATTCCTAATGAAAAAGTTCAAGACGTCAAGATCTCAAATAAACGGTAATAATGATTTCAATTAAACACAGAACACTTTCTTTTAGTGAATATAGGTAATTGATGTGCGGAATTACATTTGAAATTTACCACGAGCTTACGGTGAAGGAAAACATCGTGAGGAAACCTGCACAAACCTGCGAAGCAATTCTATGGTGTGTCTGACGTTGCCAATCCGCACTTGGCCCGCGTGGGAACTACTGCCCAAGCCCTCTCATTCTGAGAGGAGACCTGTGCCCTGCAGTGGGACGTATAGGCTAGGATGATGATGACGAGGTAATTGATTTTAACGTTGGCTTGAATTATTAATTTATGCTTTAATAAAAAGACTGTTGGTACTATTATACAATAATATGTGTCTTGCAGTAACCGATTTTACTGTGTAAGTTTGCACATGCATTTCGAAAAACTCACGAGGAGCGAGCCCGGGTTTGAACCTGCGATCCTCTGCATTGCAGTCTGTAAAGCTCTTTACCCATTCATTGCCGCGCTCTAGATTACGCTGGGCTTAAGAGTAATGAAATGTGGTATGTAAATAGCTGGATGTCTGAAATAACACATAGGCTACTTTTATTCCAATATTCCCACGGGATAGTTGTTCTTAACACAACACCTTAATGAAACCAAGACGATCCCATAGAGCTTATGGGAACGGAAGCAATACCATGCCCTCGGTACCGCTCTGCTTTCAGAGCATGACATGAGTTCGTGTGAGCTAACTTTGGGGGCGGCAGACGTGAGCTTGCCTTCGGAATCCAAAAGTTTAATGGTTACTTGACCTGAAATGTAAATTTCAGAATTAATTTATTATTATATATATATATATATTTTTTTTTTTTTTTTTTTTTTAATTTATGACGGTGGAAGCAGTCTACACTTCCACTGAACGTAGATTATAGTTAGAGTTTAGTTTTGTAACTAAGGGACCCCATACATCCCTGTATTATTATTATTATTATTTATATTTTCTTTTATTTCATTGTATAGTTTTTTAAGTATTTTATTTGTAATTATTTTATGTTGAAAAAATGACTTTCTGCCAAGTTTCTTGCGGCGCATTCTTCTTGGCAATGATGGTCTTTCCGAAAGCGCTGGTAGTTTTAAAAAATGACGTGTAAAAGTGCCCATTGCGGCCTATTTACTGAATAAATGATTTTGATTTTTTTTTTGATTTTGAAGATTACGATATAAATTTTGGTATTGCCCACGGGAATTTTGTAAAATCCCGGAATTTCAATTGTAACTACCAGATCGAATAGTTTACGCGGGCGAAGCGGCGGGTAAACTCTAGTCTTAAATATTATTGCCAATACGATAAAAAAGGTACGGGAACCTTAGAGTGCGTGATGGGCCAGGTCATTTGAATTGTTTTTGTTAGTGTACTTTTAAGTTTAAAATTTTCAATAATAGTACAGTCACCAGCATTAAGATCTGCCGCAGCGGAGCATGCAAAAATACTTGACACGACATTCCGGCCCTAGAAATAGAGTCGTGTCAGATGTTTATGCACGCTTGTTGTGTCAGATATTGATGCTGGTGACTGTACCTATCTACAAAGGTATATTTTTAAGCAAAACAGGAACAGACACAGTTCGCCAGATGTCTTCAAACTCATATTTTAATTAAAAAGACAGAACGACAGGCAAAACTGTCGCCTCGAGCTCGGCTGCTTATTATTCCACTAGCTTGCGAACCCCGGTCTGCACATAATTTGGCGTATTTGCAACTGTAATGCCCTCGCTGATTTTGAGCAATCGAGTTAGCCTCGTCTCTAGAGATTCGCCTTCCTGATTGGGGGTTCTATGAAGTGCCAATGAATACTTAAGAGGTTACCAGATGGTGTTTTATAGGAGCCGACATGTCTCATGACCGCGGAAACGGAACTAGGGCGTAGAGCGAATAAAATAGGCGCTTGAGTGGTATAAATATTAGATGAGGGGACGACCTCAACAGGCTTCGATCTTTTCTTATGCTGCGCTACAAATAAATAAAGGGAAAACTTAAATAAAGGCACCATTTTTATTTATATGTCCTATGAATACGAGAATAGAAACGTCAAAATAAACGTATGAGATGATTTGATCACCTAAACACAAGTACTGCCTTTTCGCAACGTAACGTTTGGCAACCTGTTTCATTTCGCAACTTTTCATTTCGCAAACTCTAAAACTGTAAATATTTCAGGATTTATTTCAGGGCCATCGTGTAGAACCCTTTAGGTTAGGTTAGTTAAGTTTTATAAAAATCCTGAAATATTTACAGTTTCAGAAATATTAAACAGTTGGGAAATGAAAAGTTGCGAAATGAAACAGGTTGCCAAACGTTATTCGCCGAAACATTAGTAAACCACCTGAACCTTATACTTCATCGCCAATATTTATTTTTGACAGATTTTCAATGTAATACACACCCATTATTGTACAAAAATCAGAAACAACCAATTCTGGTTGTTATTTAATTTCACGTGTATCTCGTGGAACTATTTTTGACCTCATCCTGGTATCCGTTTGAGCTGAAATTTGGTACATTTACCTAAGTAAATTCGTTGACAATAAATCTGGTAGTGAATTCTGACAGTCTGGCCAGCATAGGCCCCACAGGGCGGAATTCCTCAACGGTTAATGGCATCGACTTGAAATTTACAGTTAGCGAAAAAGCTTGAATTACTCGTAGAAATGAAATCCCAAAAAGTCGTTACACAACCTATTGATTGAATTTTAAGAGATGTTTGGTAATTAAAAGTATGAAATCGGAATTGTTCCTTAAGTTGAAAAAAAATCAAAGAACATATCGATGGTGGAAGTCTCAATTGACGTAAGGGACAAAATGCTACTTTTCAGGAGAGCGAAAAGAAGTTTTTGGTAATTTTCAAACCCTCACAGCATTGTTAAGGTTTAACTTAGCAGGACGTTATAATTACGTAAAATCTTGAATTTTCTTGCTTTTCAACGTGAAACTATAGACATTTTCGTAAAAAGCTTAAAAAGAAAAATAGCTGTCTCTTACGCCCGTGACATACAGGTGTCATAGCCCCTTACACCCATAAACCGTAAATAAATAAATAATGTAGTAACCGATTTTTGGTCTTATAGGACATTTTATATTTTATTTGCTACATATTTGGACGTAAGTTCCTGTAGAAAAATTAAAAAAATAGTGAATTAACTCAAAGAACCACTATTATTTAAAATAACGTGCAAAAGCCATAACTTTGCACGTCCCCTTAAAAAATATGTAATTTGTAACATTTTCTTTCGGAAGCCGGCTTCCGAAAAGGCTATAGTACCGTAGACCACATACATGCGCTGCGGCAGGTTATACAGAAGACTGAAGAGTATAACCTCCCCCTTTGCCTTGCATTTGTGGACTACGAGAAAGCCTTCGATTCGATCGAGACTTGGGCTGTGCTGCAGGCTCTCCAGCGGTGCCAAGTTGACTATCGGTATATCGAAGTGATAAAGTGTCTGTACGAAAACGCCACTATGTCCGTCCGATTACAGGATCAGAGCACGAAGCCTATTCCTCTGCAGCGGGAGTCAGACAAGGAGATGTGATCTCTCCGAAACTGTTCACCGCTGCAGCTGCTGCTGCTGCGCTGGAGGATGCTTTAAAGGTTTTGGACTGGAAAGGACGAGGCATCAACATTAATGGCGAGTACTTCACTCATCTTCGATTCGCCGACGACATTGTAGTCATGGCTGAGACCATGGAGGACCTCGGTGCTATGCTCGCTGACCTCAGTAGAGTTTCCGACCGAGTTGGCCTGAAAATGAACATGGACAAGACGAAAGTCATGTCTAATGTCCATGTTGTACCAACTCCCGTAATAGTCGGAGACTCTGCGCTCGAAGTTGTTGACGACTATGTATGACAAACGGTCCAGTTAGGTAGGTCCAACTTTGAGAAAGAGATCACTCGTCGAATCCGACTCGGCTGGGCAGCGTTCGGGAAGCTTCGCAGTGTCTTTTCGTCCAAATTACCGCAGTGTTTGAAGTCAAAAGTCTTTGACCAGTGTGTGTTGCCAGTGATGACATACGGATCTGAGACGTGGGCGCTAACGATGGGCCTCATGATGAAACCCAAAGTCACTCAGAGGGCTATGGAGAGGGCTATGCTCGGGGTTTCTCTGCGGGATAGAATTAGAAATGATGATATCCGCAGTAGAACTAAGGTTACCGACATAGCCCGAAGAATTGCGAAACTAAAGTGGCAGTGGGCGGGGCACATTGCTCGCAGGACGGATGGCCGATGGGGCCAGAAGGTTCTCGAATGGCGTCCGCGGACCGGGAGACGAGCTGTCGGTAGGCTCCAACAAGATGGAGCGACGATTTGGTTAAGATCGCGGGATCGCGGTGGATGCGGAAAGCACAAGACCGGTCTGAGTGGAGAGCCTTGAGGGAGGCCTCTGTCCAGCAGTGGACGTCTTTTCGGCAGACATGATGAATATTTTCTTGCACATTTGGGAGTATTCTTGCTTGATTTGTTGTTTGCATGCATGCTTGCCTTCTGGCGTCACGCTTGCTTGCATGCATGCTTGCACTATTTCTGCTTCCTCTAACACACTGATTGCAGCTGTGAGGGAGTGGGACGCCAGCCCGCTTCATGAGCGCTGGAGGAGATACCATAGACCGGTCATCGCGAGATCGGGTAACCCGCGATGTTCATCTAACCCAGGCCGATAAAATTGCATGTTTGTTGATTTGATTGACAAAATTACATGCTCACTTGCAAGCCTGCTCAGGTGGTTGCTTAGGTACATGCTTGCTTGTTTGCTTGCTTGCATGCTTGCTTGCATGCTTTCTTGCACGCTTGCTTGCACTATTTCTTGCACATTTGGGAGTATGCTTGCTTGAGTTGTTGTTTCAATCACTACAAGTTCTAAAAACCATCTGTTTTGATGCCTCCTACGACCTAACATTAACAAGGTATTTAATGAACTAAAAGAATCAAGCAAGGTATTTTGCTTTAAGTGCCCTTACACCCATAAAGTAACCTCAATTTTTAAAATGTCTGTTTGTTACTGTCCCTTACGACTAACAATTTACTCTAGTTTTAGCTTTTGATGTCCCTTACGCCCATAAGAGTATTCCTTATTTTATAAGTTGCTGTTGTTTAATGCCCCTTACGACGTACCAATTACACCTTTTTTTTAAATGTCTGTTTGCTACTGCCCCTTACGACCGACAATTTACTCTAGCTCTTGCTTTTTATACCCCTTACGCCATAAAAGTATATATTATTTTATAAATTGCTGTTTTTTAATGTCACTTACGACGTTCCGATTATACCATTTTTAACCCTCAACATAAAAAATTAATTATACAGGCCAATTATTATTATGTATGCATCATCATCTCGGCCTATATACGTCCCACTGCTGGGCACAGGCTTCCTTTATTAGGATCTGTAACTTAGTAGCTTAAAATAAACAAAGTAGCTAAGAGAAATTTACCTCAACATCCTTGACTGAAATTCCATTACGGAAATGTTAGCTCGACGTCAAGCCATTAGGGGATCCATCAACTTAATCTTCTTTTTTTGTTTTGCTTTTGGCATCTTATAAAAAAATACGCGCGTTGACAAAGAACAAACGTAGGCAATCAAATACGTCCTCCGTGTTTGACGTGTCTGACACGACTGACCGAATGTGCAATGCGCAAACGCTGGAGCGTGGAAGGTAGGTAGACGCGTTAGTATTTTGATGTTAGGTACAAGAAATAGGTACAGGTGGTAAGGTTACGCCAACAACTTCTTGCATTTTTATCTTATTCGTTATAAAATGTTGGGGTGTAAAGGACAATGAAATAATAATTGACCCATACGCCCTTTTATTATATTTGTTGGGTTTTTTTTTAACGTCATGAGTCGAGTCGTAAAGGACATATGAGACTGCCACAGCCCCTTACGACCCAAATATTAAAAAAATAATACATTTACGCCATTTTTCAGCTCAAATATTTTATATCATGTCCCTTAAGCTATTTTATTTTAAAGTAATAAATGTTGATAACAGCAAAAGTAAGGGGCGTATCGTAACTTGAATACTACCAATCGACAGAGAAAAAAAACTCTAATTTTTTATGTTTAAAAGTGATTTTCGGTATTTTGTCCCTTACGCCAATTGAGACTTCCACCATCGATATACTTAACAAAAACAAACTGAAGCCAAAACTCATCGACATCTATGTACCTTACGGCACTAGACTGGCTGTTTGGAACAAAACGCGCGGTGCATCAATCATCAATATAACTTTGACACAACCGCTGTCACGGACGTCAACAGACCATAGTGAACTGTTCACAAAACCGCGCTGAGAACTGTTTTCGTGCGCCGTTTTGATGTAACAAACATGCAGTCTAGTACAGTCACCAGCACCAATATTTGACACAACAAGCGTGCATAAATATCTGATACGACTATTTCTAGGGCCGGAAGGACGTGTCAGATATTTTTGCACGCTCCGCTGTGGCAGATGTTAATGCTGGTGACTGTACATAAATGTTAATGCCAAAACTAGACAATTTTAAAGTAAAAACGAAGTCTGATAATATACTAACCCAAATCAGCACAAAAGTGACAACGTTTGTCACACACAGCTTAACTTAGTTTGCACATAGCGGCTAAACATTGTTCTCGAGCCTCCACATCTTCAACGCTGCATTGCAAAATTGTTCATTACAGTTTGAAACAGTAGTTTCTTGCGATATGAGTTTCCGCTGTATAGTATATTATTCAAGCCCATCTCGCTTTTGCTCACAATTTAGCAAATTTGCGAGCATAATTTAGCATAGAACCAGCTCGGTTTTGTTTGCTTCTAATCAAAACTTTGACTCCTTAGATATACATAGTATACTGGATTGTTAGTTGCAAAACATAGAATGAAATAGAGAAAAGATTGTGTTAATGGCATTTATGTAGTGTAAAAGATTTATTTAAAAAAAAAACAAAAAGGTAACAGAAACTATTGTAAAAGTGAAAGTCAATTGGTCTTTTACAATTTATTTCGAACTGGAAACTTTTTAGCCAGAACTAATGAAATAAACTGAATTCAATAATGATTATTATCACAGTAAAAAAGCGTTATAAGAAAAATAAACGTCGTAAACGTACCTTCTTGTTTTTTTTTATTCAAATCTGATTTAAGAAGGCTTACACTCGCTCACTTTTTAACTAGTTCTACAAATAAAATGTTTCCTTGCAAACACGTGCACTACAAAGCCTCGTGCAAAGAGATAGTGCAAAATCACTATTTACACAATAACTGGGCTAACGCGGGGAATATAGCGTTTTAAATGTTAACTTCGCCCATTATTTTTCATGGCCTGTGTGTTTAATGCAAATTTAAACACGCCGTTAAGCCTTTACCGCGACGATTAAACTCTGAAGTAAGTAAACCCACAACTCGTGAGGGACTTCGAACGGCATCACACTCCGAACTCACGCGTCCTACATAGTTTTAAATCGACTTCATCATCATCATCATCATCCCAGCCTATATATATACGTCCCACTGCTGGGCACAGGCCTCCTCTCAGATCAAGAGGGCTTGGGCCGTAGTTCCCACGCGGGCCCAGTGCGGATTGGGAACTTCGCACGCACCATTGAATTGCTTCGCAGGTTTTTGCAGGTTTCCTCACGATGTTTTCCTTCACCGCAAAGCTCGTGGTAAATTTCAAATGTAATTCCGCACATGAATTTCGAAAAACTCAGAGGTGCGAGCCGGGGTTTGAACCCACGACCCTCTGCTTGATACTTTTATTCTACTATTTTCACAGAAATATCAAAAAAGTATACTCATACTCATACTCATACTCATTTATTGGTAATATCATTATTACATGTCATTTTGTAAAATAATAAACATTAAATTTAAAAAATCAAAAAACCCGACTGCCTTAAAAACTAAAAGGAAGAAAATAAGTCTAGTGGTCTAGAACTCTATCAAGAAGCTCATTTAAGGTTAAACAGTCGGGACCCATTCAAATCGTAACCAGCTCAAAAAATCTTCGTAATGGGTCCCGACTGTTGAACCTTAAATGAGCTTCTTGATAGAGTTCTAGACCACTAGTCTTATTTTCTTCCTTTTAGTTTTTAAGGCAGTCGGGTTTTTTGATTTTTCGATTAATATACCGGTTACCTTGGAGTCAATGTCGATAACCGTTGCCCACAATTTGCATGTAGCAGACTGTGGTAGCAACAGCCTTCGAAACATGGAAGTTTTTAGTATATTTTGAATCATGCCTCTTTTCTCTATGCCAGTAGTGACCAACTTCGTTAGACCTATAAAATCTACCATTATTATATTCTCAAAGTTCGTAAACTTCCCAGCTTGCATCGATCAACTGGACCAATTGCCGTGCGGTAATAGGTATACTATAATAATAATAATAATAATAATTATATGTATTTTGCATGTAGATTATTTGTCTTGATATGTATTAGTTTATTTACTTTATTATTAAAGAAAGAAAGAAAGAAATAAAGAAAATACATTTATTCACAACACAAGACACAACAATAGTATTAAGTACAAATAGACAACACGTAGGAAAGTATGTGTCATTGCGGTTGCGAATCGGACACTGGCTCAGCATAATGCTGAAGCGTTAATAATAAACACCCCTCGGACCGCTACAAAGATATACTACACAGTTTTATTACTATACATAAGACTACATAAATAGATAATTTGTAAACAATGAAACATATTATTTATTTATTTATTATGTATTAGTGTGTACCTATATATGTACATATGTGTATTTATAATGAATTTTTGAGTTAATTTAAATTTCGATACCTTTTCATTGTACTTGTAGTGTCTACTCTTGTGTCTGATATCCTGCCAATCGTTCAAAGGTAAACTGGAAGAGATCCTTTAAGGGATAAGTTCGCCTTTGTTCATCTTAAGATCCTGTGTTCTTTATTTTCATGTGTTTTTATGTACAATAAAGAGTTTTACAATACAAAGAGAGTAAGACAGCCGGTGAAATTACTGGCACTTGAGGTATCCCATCTTAGGCCTCTAGGTTGGCAACGCATCTGCAATTCCCCTGGTTTGCAGATGTTTATGGGCGGTGGTGATCTCTTACCATCAGGAGACCCACTTGCTCGTTTGCCATCCAGCCGTATAAAAAAAAAAAAAAAAACAATATACAATACTATAAAATCGAAATAATACCTAGATTTGAATCTATTTACTTCCCAATGTATTACTGAATTACCAGCATTATTATAATATCCTAACTGATTTTCAACATCAACAACGGAAATAATGACTATGCAAGTTTATTTGCAAATCACAACAGTTTGGTCATACTAATGCGGCGAATGATTGACGACCTCGGGGTGCCATGTCAGGCTATTTCAAACTATAATGGCTTGGGAATTATTCAATGTTGTTTCAGTGTCTTACTTTAGTTCACGTTCGAGTGTATAAAAGTTTTGTACAGTTTTGTGAATATGACTGCTACAGGGGGTTAATTACAAAGAAGATAGGGTACGCCTTTGTTTTATAGTTGTTTCTGATTATATAACAACGTAATTATAGTTTAAAAATAGAATTTAACCAACTTTCTACTTACTTACCATATTGAGTTGTGGCAGGTATTATGAAGAAAAGCAAAAACGCTAAGCGCTGGTTTGTTACTTTGTAGCGTTGCATGACAGAATACAAGGCAAATATTTTTTCAAATAAAAGAATATTGTTATGGCGTCGTTAAAAATTGCAAAAGGAAAAGGTCATCATCATCATCACAGCCTATAAACGTCCCACTGCTGAGCACAGGCCTCCTCTCAGAATGAGAGGGCTTGGGCCGTAGTTCCCACTCGGGCCCAGTGCGGATTGGGAACTTCACACAAACTATTGAATTGCTTCGCAGTGTTGTGCAGGTTTCATCACGATGTTTTCCTTCGCCGCTAAGCCACCACGGCTTTTTCCACCAAGGCTTTTTTATATAAGAAAAAGTATATAAGTAATATTTAAAGGTTGCCTTGAAAAGATAACTCGGTAGCCACAAGCCAGCCTATTGCTTAAAAAGTAAATTTTGTTAATGTACTGTTGCTATGAACTGTTTATTATGTGAAATACAATAAAGAGTTCGTGTATTGTATTAAAGTCTTAGATCAAATAAAATCGATACACTAAACGTTTAAAAAATTTGCTATAATTAAATAAATAAGTTACAGCAAAGGTTGTGGAAAAAGTAGTGTTTATTAAAATTATATTTTATTGACAGCATGGATAATTATGCCATTGGAAATAAATAAAAAAAAATAAAAAAAAAAACTAAATACCAACCAAGCTTAACCAAGTAACCATAAGATTTTCATCGGATATTTTCTATTGTTTCGTAAAAATGAGCATTTAAAAAGACAAGTTTAAAATGAAGTGTTTTAAAACCGGTTTACCACTCAGTCATTTTCATCGTGGCTCAAACACCGGTTCCCGCAGACTTATATTATTCATAATTCCTGGTTGTGTAATGATGACCAGTATTGCACATTTTTTGATATTCTCTGTTCAACATCGCTCATTCAACGCCGTATGGAATTTTTCATCACACTTGCTCGTAAACAGTGTCGTAACATGCAGGCTACCTTAGTTGCAACCCCCCAAATAAAACCCTCGACCTTAATGTGCTTGTCATGAAACCCGTGGTCGGTAAATGAGTCATTGCGCGTACACATTTTCTTGATGAAGCCCGTGGTCGCAGTGCCCGTACTGATGGCGCTGCAGCAGGACTACATGGACCACCACATGCACACGCACGTTGCGGCGCATGCCGAGGGAGGTAGAGGGCGACGTTGCCAAGAGCACAGCCTAAGGTATCGCCAATATTTGGAAGAATTATATTTTTTCTTTTACAAATATAAAATTTTACTTTCAAATGTGATGAAAAACATTGTATGTCGCACGGGCGGTACTAGAATTACGAACATCGACTCATTAAAGCCCTCAGTCTTCGACTTCGGGCTTCTAATAGACTCTCGTTCGTAATTCCTTATTTACCGCCCTTAAGACACAATGTACTAATAACATCACAAAAACCTCGAATACAATTGACCATAACATAAAACTATCGTACATCATTTTTGTATTCAAACCTTTACGATTCATTCAGTTCAACTATTCCAATTTTTGAACACTTAAATTCCACTATCTGCCCGCAAACGGCCTGTATTGGTCATTTGTATTCAGTGCTAACACCAAATTTAACCCGCATGCACTATTTGCATAAATGTTCAGCCAAAACACAGATTGGACCTACAAAAGATTGGCATATCCATCGCGGAACTGCGGACAAGGCATAAATTCGGAAAAGATAAATGGTTCCAGCTTAAAAGGCAACGGAGTGGGTATGGGTAGGCCTTTGATAATGAACCGCTACGAGCCTATAGACGACGACGTTAATAGAAACCGAACTCTGATGGACGACTCTAATGGAATAGAGGATATTCCTCGAACTTATACCTATACATAGCTAGTTTTTGCCTGCAACATAATTTGCGTTACGTGAAAAACTTTGAATTTATAGGTATCTGAGAAAAGTGTAGCATTTCTTTCAACTGTGAAATAATTGTTAAAATCGCTTCAATAGTTCCTGAGATTACCTTTACGCACAATTAAACAAACACACAAAGATATAAAGCTATCTCTTTTTCAGTTAAGTATATATGAAAGAGAGATTTAGAGTTCACAAAGCGTTAGCATTTTGTGTTGTTTGTGATAATTGGGTCCGTGAGACATAATGTTTTATCTGGAAATGGAGGAGGGTGATGTGAGGGTGAGGTGTGAGCTGTGGTACACGTGTAGTAGCGAAAAAGTAAGATAGGAGGCTGTCATTAATTATAAAATTACCTACGCCTGAACCAATCAATGAAATATATAAATAAGCGTTATGTTTATGTAACTTATTTTAGCAAGACTTTCTTTACTGAAGTCTCTAGAAGTAAATAAACACACAATTTAAATTTCAAAATCTAACATGTTATTTTTATTCAGCCAAAGTAATATGCCTGGAAAATATAATTAAAATTCCCATTAAAATTGGCTGAAATTTAAAGGAAGCATTGAATATTCATAGCTAATCATAATAACCACCTCGTAGCCCGTTTTCTTTGACGCTTTTAATCAATACTGGAAAACGAGAACTCCTAAACATAAAATACTACAACCTACAAAATTAATCAATTTAAACATATAACTATAAAAATAAAGTATAGTGAGTTACTTACTACCAATAGTATTAACGATTCGTAGGTTTCAGACATAAAAATCAATGCAAAGAACTTCATTGCGTTGAAATGAATACAGACAAATAGATTTTTATATGATTGTACGTAGGTTTTTAAGTTTCTAGCTTTGTATGACTAATAATCTGACGACTACATCAATACAATACGCTTAGTAAAGTTTTTTGAAAGGTGTTGATTATATTTTTTCAAAAGTCTTGGTCCTAGCCCCGCGTTGTGACTAAAGCCCTAACAATCTTATTTCTAAAGTAAAAATTGATTGTCATCACAGAACAGATTCTATTTATATAAGTCCCACTGCTGGGGATGGGCCCTTAGCTTGAGAAGATTTGGGCTGAACAGTTCCAACGTGGGTCTAGTGCGATTTAGGAACTTTACCCAAACCGTTCAACTGTTTCTTAGGTGAATAGAGGGTACCTTACGATGTTTACCATCACCAAAAAGCTCATGGTAAATTCCAAAAGTAATGCGCCTAGACCAACCCATTAGGCTACCATAGCTTTTTAAATCAATTCATTAATAAATACAATGCGTACATGTAATGAACGTACACAAGATTAAATGGGTCCGTCCGCGTGATAAGTAACTAAAACTGTTAAAATAACTAAAATATGTCGATGTTTTATAATAAACTACTCGCATTTGTTTCAGAATGCTACTCTACCACTAAAGCTCCCAGCATGCTTGCGCATCGGGGAGTAGCCCACAGGCGTGGTTGTGTCATGTGAGCAGCATGCGGTGGCTGGCGATGGTGGCCCTAGTGGCGGCAGCGGGCGCCGTGCGGGCCTGGGACTGCGTGTGCAACCCGCGGGAGTGCGAGGCGCTCGAACCCAGCGGGTGCCCCGGGATGGGGATGATTGTATGGGATCCTTGCAAGTATGTGTGACGTTCTAGTGGTTTTGAGTAAACCTAAAAGTACTGGCAGGCAGTTTCATGGCCTTGGTGGTGGCAGTGGGTGCCGTGCCCGTCTGGGGTTGCGTGTGCAACCCGCGTGAATGCGAGGTGGCTGAACTCAGCGGGTGCCCGGTAATGAGGATGATTGTATGTGATCCTTGCAAATATGTGTGATGTTCTGATGCTCTAGAAGTTTATCAATTATGAGACTTTCTAGTAGTTTCTCACTAGATACGAGTAAGTCTAAGTATAGACAGGTTGGTGGCCCTGGTGACGGCGGGCGACGTGCAGCAGTGTCAGACACTTGACCCCAGCGAGTGCAAGACCGCGTCAAAATCGTTTGATCTGTTTGGGAGCAATGATGGCACAGACACACACACCTTCTCATTTATATATTAAGGTAATAAAAAGAAGAATATAGTAGGATTGAGAAAGAAAATTTATACGAACCCATAATTTAGGAGTCAAAAATATCAAGCTTAATCGTAAATTGACTAAAACTATAATTGTAGCAACTAATGTTCTCTTCGGAGCTTATAATAAGTCTGAGTGTCTGTCACTTTCAATAGCGTCAAACTGTCGAAAACAGAAATTTTCATCTCAATCTCCTTCCAAACTTTGCTGACGAGGCAGGCAAAAGCTAGGTACTTATGGCGATGTTGCCAGTGCACAGTTTAAACCTTCCTTTATTTGCTGCTTACTTATTAGTTTGTGAACAAGTGACTGATCCACTTAGTGTGAGTTGTCCATGAACTTCAAAATAAGGAAGTCGGTGTACTGCTAATGCAATTACAAAAGTTCCCTCGTGAAACGTGTTCTACTTCCCTCCGCCGTTTATAAATATAAACAAAGAACCGAGACGAGGTAATAAAAAAGTTTCATCGAAAATCGCTTTTGTTTTTGCACGCAGTATTCAAACGAGATCCTTTTAATTAACAGGAATGTGGAATGTAAACATTCTGTGCAAAGTTTTGAAGTAAAAAGTAGAAATGGTTTTTTAGTCGCAGGCAGGTAATGTTAGCCTACATTTAGGATTCCGTACCTCCAAAAGAAAAACGGAACCTTATAGGATCACTTGTCTATACGATGTCTGTCTATCTGTCCATCTGTCACAGCCGATTTGCTCAAACCTAGATCAATTGAGTTAAAATTTGGTACACGCGATATATTGTATAACCAAAAGATCGTGAAAGGTAAAAAAAAAATAAATTTTAAACATAGAGCCATCTTTGAAGAATAAATAAGAAAAAAATACAAACTGTATTTGATTATTATATTGTCTTTGTCACCAAATTGACGCCTGTCAAATTTTAGTTCATGGATACTACCTAGAATGTTGCCGAAAAAGATTCTCAAATTTTGAAACCGAAGCTCACAAATAAAGGAACAAAGCAAAGCAACGTTACAAATTAAATAAAAGCTCGCAAAAACCAATCCTGTTTTGTAATGCTATCAATTATTAATTTACAGATGCTGCAAAGTGTGCGCGAGAACGATAGGTGAAGACTGTGGTGGTTTCAAAGGGACGTGTGAGCCCGGACTGAAGTGTTTTGAGGGGTCGTGCTCCCCGCCCACGTGAGCCCACGGGCCCAACCCTGTAATATATGTTCATAGAGTTGTTAATTAGAAGTTAAAACATATCTCCAACAATGTAGCAAAACGTGAGGACCAGCTTCAAAAGTACCCAGACCAGGAAGCGTTGTCTAAAGGCGACAATAAATAAGATAGTGGTGCATGATGATCGTTTCATACAAGGTGAGTGAGGACTATATCATTATTTTTATTACAATCTACATTTAATATGCTTATTTAATACTTATACTTTATTGAGTACAGACAAGCTGCGTAGAGTTTGCTTTTTAATGTACCTAAGGTAGAAGGCAAACGAGTAGGCTCATCACCCGTGGACACTCAAAACATCATTATGGAGAATCACGAATGAGTTGCCACCCTTTTAGAAATACTACAATTCAATACATATACTAGTTTTAAAAAGCAAAGCAAGTTGATTCCAAAGTTTCGCTGTGACAAAAAGCTCCGCGTCTATGCGGGACCTCCAACGGTTGAAGTGGTGAGGCTGGAAACAAAGTCGGTTGCGAGTAACGCGATGAAGAAACTTACCTGCGACCTTATGATAGCTAGCGTCTAAGTAAGCAAGAAAAACTGAAAACAAAATTACAAAAACTGATGACAAAGCTTTCTTTGAAGTTGAATTTAATTCGTTTGCCTATATAATTTTTGTGGATAAGTAATATTTTTAACACGTGCTACTTCCTGCGGGGCTAAAATACCTACACATCTGCGAGTGCACGGGTTGTGAGGAAAGTACTTATAAAGTGTCTTTAAATTATTATTTCATGGTAAGGTCAATAGGTATCCCAGTGCTTGACATGAGCAATAGATGACACCCTGCTGTCGTCTCTATTACTAAGGGCATAAAATTGATAACGGTGATTACTGAGGCAGTGACACTCATAGAATTTAATTTATATTCAGATCAGAACTAAAATAACGTGCATTGAAACCTATCTTTTTGAACGTAAGTGAAAAGGGAACCTTAGACATGCAGAACATTTTATTTTACTCGATTAAATTTTATTTCAATGCCTCAGGAACTACGTCGTTCACTTTGTGTTAGCCTGGCTCGTTATTTCCCCATTCAGCCGTATGAAAGGCATTCATGGGTAGGATTTACTTCAGTACCGATGTTGATGCCCTAGCTAGGTATAAACTTACTTGGTATTTATCGATATTCAAACCGTACCGCGTCAGAGGCGTGAAGCGTGGACAACATTTTGAATCAAAAGTCCCAGTTTTACAGGGCTGTACGTAATGTTCTATTTAAATAATCCAAGCATCTGCTAAAATCTAAAATATGTCGAAATAATTCAAGAAAAAATCTAGGAAGCTGAATCACGCACCAGGGTCCTTTTCATAATCAATTTCGCTGTGATTTCTTAGGCAGATGTATGGAATATCAATTTGACATCAGTAGTATAAAAGGTACGTGATTCAGTTTCTTTGACTTTACCCTTATGTGATCACTAAAATAATATGTTTTTCTTTGTTTCCAGGTAAAATGATGGTCATAACAAAGTCGAACTTTAGTATCAGAACGTGACTAAAATGTTAAATATATGCATCTAATTTTGGGCGAACACTGTAATCAGATTGTTAGAGACGAAATGTAATTTATTATTTTTTATTTACTCTCGATAGCAAATTGTTATTCGATTTAAAACTACAGACCGTATTTATACTGTGTCATATTAGAATCATAATTTACCCCAGGAATTAAATGGTGGCCAGAATACAGATCTTTTACAGGCGATTAGTACAAGGTTGTTTTACAGCAAGCATTGCTTAAAATAATACTCGATGGAATTGTAAAAGTGTATCTATTCTATTATATTGGTGTGTGCTTCCAGGTTAATGTAGACGTAAGGTATACATAAATATGTATGTATTTATTAGTAGTAATCTCTTTTCTTGTAAATATGAACCTGAATAGCATTTTTATCTTGTAACTACGTAAAACTGTATAGTTAGTGTATAAGAAAATTATATAAGAATCTAAGTTAAAATCTAGTAAAAAAGATAACACGAACAGAATAATTACCAGGCCTAAAAATATCTCGATTTTCAAGTTATTTCTATCTCATACATAAATATTAATTTTACACTTGAACTTTAGCTGAAAAAAAAATACATAAAATAATTTTATAAATCTTCAAAATTCATAGTCATTGATTTTTACATAACACAAAAAATGGACACGTTAATATTTAATAACTGGCTAAAAACGACCATTTCTAATGTCAATTGTAAAATTAAATGTTCCATTAGCGAATTATGTTTGATTCAAAGCTTTATATTCGATTTATACATAACTTGGCCGAATAACTTTGACGATACTTATCCACGCATCTAAATATCAGTACATTTTATCAGTATGTTGTCTTGAAATTCACTTACAAATGCGTATTATTGAGTAGTAATATTTTTACAAAAATTTAATTAACAATGGCTTAATCTTTTATGAAACATTGTTCAAATTGGACGAAAATTTTAAGATCCATCAGCATTTTTCATTCACCATGAGCCTATATTTCGTTTTCTACATTTTTTGCATAATAACAGCAAAGTATGTACACTAGACTCTGATAAACCTTCCCTTTGTTGACAGAACCATATTTTTAAAATAACCCTCCTTCGGGCAGTCGGGTAAAAAAGTAAACCATGCAAGTTCCGATCGTTTTTTCGTGAAAAATATAAATCACATGCTGACCTTACTCGTTCCAATAAAGCTTTTAACGAAATACTGCAAACACTATTGCCTCGATATATTTCAACAATGATAAAGCAGCTCCATCAAACTCTAAAAAAGAGAAAATTAAATTTATACATGGAAACATTGTAAAACATCAGAAAAACTGCTGGAACTCACGGCCAGTCACGAACATTGCGAATATTTAAAATATTTTACTAATTAACCAATAACGTATCCTTAAAAATAGCAGTGAACGCATTACTGAATTTTTAATGCATATATTTCGATAATAATGTATGGTCAAGGGCTTTTATTCATGAGCCCCCATGGAACTTTTTCAAATGAAAAGTGGTTACGATTTTCCGTGTTAATGAATGCGATGCCACTATGACGTTTACTGTGAAATGGTTCTATGGTGGCTCATGAACTAAAGTCCTTGACCTTACAAAAAAAGCGCTCAAATAATAAAGACCATTAATTTTAATTGCAATTTATTCAGTTGTGCTACCTGGACTGTAATCGGGTGCTTCAGGTCTTATCGGTTCACCGAAACTTATAAAAATCTTATTAAAATCTGCTTATATTAAAATCAAATCAGTTTACTTGTCAAAATAAAGGTAAATAGGTACATGTATATGTAGAGATCTATAGTGTATGATTTAGTGTCACTATGTTGCGCCATACAAAGCCAATATACGATATGCATTTTATGTGTGTATGTTAAAGAAAACTGTATTTACATTTACCAAATGTATTGTAATTCAAACACATACCACAACATGTTTTTCTCCCTCTTATTATAGTTACTGTGAAATTCGTACAGAGAAATGAACATAATAGCTGTAAGCTGTAAATTGGAAGTTTCAGAGCTACTCGTTAATTGTGCACATATTGAATAAAAATTTAAATAACTGTGTTTTTTTTTATTGAGCAATTGAACCGAGAATAAATAGCTGTATGATTTTTTAACTGAGCAATTGAAATCAAAACTACAATGAAGCGTACCCCGTGCGCCATACAAAACTCCTTTTAGTCCCTGATAGATATTTTTGAGTACCTATGTAAATTTTTGAGGCAACTGAACTTGTACTTCCTTTATGATAATCTAAACACAAAGAAGAGACCTGGCTAAAAGGTATCGCAGCAGGTAAAAGGCAGCTTAACCGACTCTACTTTTATAGGTATATTTATGTTGTATACTTGATTACCTGACAGGCAGACATAGTAATGTCATGTCTTACGAAAATTTGCTACATGATTATGACTACAACAAACATGATTTAGGTTTCTAAAGATCGAGACATGATTGGATTTTGGCAAAAAAGAAAACAAGTATGGTTTTATAATTATTAGTATAAGTAAGGTACTTATTTTGCTATAATATAGAAACTCATATAATTTCTACATATCTACCAGTTCAATGTTAAATTAGGTAGGTACCAAACGTTAAAAAAAAGAAGCGTTACACATCATACTCGATTCAAGTAACGCACAGTCCTAAAATAATATCCTAAATGGATTCAAATAAGAAAATTAAATCTATAAATCTAAAACGACAAAATTACTAAAACAAACCTATACATATAATGAATACGGATTCATCAACATACGTCAAAGTTCATATTTGCGAGAAGGTAAGTCATTAACAATAATTCTCAAAGGTTTCGCAGAACGAAATCAATATAATACGCAACAATTCTGAGGAATCATAGGAATCATTCCATAACTTGTCTCAACCGAGATGGAATAATGGTACGTCATTAGATATCTGACATGAGGGTAGTCAACGAAGCGAGTGAACTGGTATCGGAGTACCTAGTAAAATAAGATACCTGATTGGCGGAATGGGGCTATATTGCCTCTACGTATCAACATTGCCCACGGATTTCATAGACGTGACTTGACTTGTATTAACTATGACTTTCTGTTCACTGTCTTTATCTACGTAACGTTAACAATATATATTTTTATGAAACAAGGAACTAAGCAAGGGCTTAACATTCTCTTCGTCTTCTTCTCAGCCTTTTTCTACCAAATTTTTGGTGTAGGCCTCCTTCAACCTCTTCCACTCCGATCTATTTTGGGCAGTTAGAGTCCAGTTGCTACCCGCCAGCCTTACCCAAGGGCTTAACATTAACTATATTATTATCTTATTTTATTTAAGCCAAATTTTTACTAAATATTACTTGGATAAAATCATCCGGTTGCTATAAATTTATGGCGTACCAAACTAGTTATGGTGTAATGTATTATTCAAGACCCGCAATGTACATTGCTACTCGGATTAGCCCTATCATCATTTTAGTCAATAAGCTAGGTACCCAGTTTGCCTTACATTCGTTTCGTATTAGTTCGTTATTAATCTCACTTGGGTTTTGACTTTTCTAGCCATAGCGATGTTACTTTATGTTTTCATATAAAAAGTAAAGTGTTTAACGCGAAACTAAACAACCATAATACCACTCGAACTATAGCCACCCTCGCTCTCTCGTGTCATTATGGCTTGTTTTAGTCCCTCGTTAAACAATCTACTATTAATGGTGTATGAAACTATGAAAACACTACCCCTAATTCAGCGACACTATCAACAGTGTCATTTCGGCGATACGCTCCAGTGCTCGTATCTACCGCGACATTCCGGTTAGCATGAAAGCAAATTTCATTTTAATGACCCCAAGCCGGTGCGGGCTCGATAGCATCTCCACGCTCGATTTACCCCGAGGGCTGGTACTTAGTATATTGCCGTCTTAAAACTAATGTCCGCTAGTAAATTTTCCTGTATTTTTCGGGTCATTGACGATTGCGGAGTAGCGCTTTTATTTTCTACTCACGCGGAAGTTGGATAAACTTTATTACTGTTTGCTTAACGAAGTACAAAAAAGTAATAAATGCGATTCTAAAACTTAAAATGTAGTGCTTAAACCCACAATAGTAACTAATCGAATATTCCGTCTTAATATTATGACAGAGGGATTCAATTAGTTTTGATCTTTTCGGAAAACTTTTTCAACGGCAAATACGGTCCTCGTTTGCAAATCGGGAGTTAATCTTTTTTGTTTTTACAAATTATACAAAAAAACATAATTTATTGAACATCATATTTACATACAACAGAACAAGAAAGAAGTAATTTAAGACAGGAGAAATCTAGGTAAAAGGCATTTAATATGCTACAATATTATCTTCTAGAAAACCCTTCAAAAGAGAAATAGTGACATTAACTAAGTCACAGAAACTTTAAATTACACATGTAAGTACACACAGAGCCTAAATTATTAATATTAACGACAGCTGTTTTTATGTAATTTATCACCCATGCGTTTACTAAATATAATGACGCCACGCGGCAGCCCTAACACCAAAATTCGCATGGCGGCATTGAATAGCTTTTGTGTAACACTCACCTTTTGTGTCCATGACAGAATCATGACAGAAGGCACCGCGAGAGATTGTCCTGATTTACAGCTTCAACGTTGTAATTAACGTTTCGTTTTGTAGAGAAACATAGGGTTTTGTCCGCTTAAATTCTTAGTAAGTAAGCATTTCTACAAGGTAATTTTGGAAACGTAATTAGAATCAATCATACACAACTAGGTAAATATACAAGTCTTCGTACTTATTTACACGAAACGTTCACTTTTTATGCTTTTTATTGAATACTAGCTTTTGCCCGCGGCTACACCCGCGTGGAATTCGGTTATCGTGCGCTGTTCTCTCAGGAACTGTTAATTTTTCCGGAATAAAGAGTAGCCTATGTCACTCTCTGGCCCATAAACTATCTCCATGTCAAAAATCACGGCGATCCGTTGCTCCGCTTCGACGTGAAAGACGGCCAAACATACAAACACATACACTTTCGCATTAATAATATTAGTATGGATTACTGATGCAGTCACGTCTCATCATCGTTGTGGAAGACGTCCACTGTTGAACAAAGGCTTTCCCCCTCAGAACGTTATCATTCATGGAATGACAACAGGCCTCTTGCATCCACCAGTTGCCCGCAACTCTCGCGATATCGTCAGTCCACCTAGTTACAAGCCTACCAGTTCGTGGTTGCCATTCGAGATCCTGTCTCCCCCAAAGGTGTTTTCAAGCGATGTGGATCACCCATTGCTACTTCAACTTACATACTCTTCGAGCTATAGAGGTATGTCGGTGACTCACATTTCACCGAACGTAAAAACTAAAAACAGAAAAATACTATTCTCACTAATTAGGTACTGCTCGTTCTCTAACCTATGATAATGTGTCTAAAATCGTCTGTATGCATCAATTTTGTCAAGTAAAACTAGAACGAACAAATGAAAAGAACAAATTTTTTAGGAAATCACAAAACTTTGTCATTCTGCAAAGGAGCAAAAATCAGATTTTTTTTTGTTAAAATGCAAACTGGCCTTGCAACCACGTTTGGAGAAGAAAGGAAACCGTCGGCCGCAGGGCAGGAAAGGCTCGTGTCGATAATATTGTACCTAAACCAAACTGCCAAAAAGGGCATCGATTTTACTGACAGGATCGGACGTCGGACAATAGCAGTGCGAGAGAAAAAGCGTATCAAAACATAATAATAATTATCTTGTCTGATATTTCTGGTGTTACCCAGTACCACAGTTAGTACTTCATGTAAAGCTGCATATTTTCACCTCACCATAAATATAAGTATAAGGCTTAGTTACTTAATCCATCACTGACAGTAGCCTAAAAACTCGGTACATGAAAGCATAAGTTCTATTGACAGCGAAAGAGGGAGGATAAGGTTTACTTTATACCCAAGAGTTTTAGAGCAGTGGTGTAAAGCTTAAAATCTTAAAAAAGACGCATCATGGCCTAACGTTCCACTGAGCAGGGCACAGCTTCCTCTCAAATTGAGAGGGATAAATAAAAGTCATAACTTGTATAATATCTCGGGACATAATCACGAACGACTTCTATTTATTCCTAAAAGTGTCTCGGCGTTTAGACGATAGTGAACGATATGGCGGGTGTTAGCTATTTAATTTGAGAAATGGCGGGGTTTTATGATATGCCCAAGAATTTTATGTTATGTTATGGATGTCCGTGGGCGGCGGTGATTGCTTTCTATCAGGTGACCCGCATGCTCGTTTTCCCCCTATCATATTAAAAAAATGATCTGGCGGATTTCACGATCAGGCGACAATATATCCTTCACTATTGTCGCTCGAATTATATTTGTTTAATATATTAAAATTTATGTTTATTTCAAAACGTAATATGTAAATTTAACATCATCTGTTTCTGTTTAAAAGAAAAGCTTTTGAAATAAATATTAAGTAGAATTGTTTTACCTTAAAAGCAAGACACGCCCACATTTAAAGCCTAATTTTGTGAATTTGACAAGCGTTAGTTAAGGTAAACAAGTACGAAACGACCTAGAGAGCCCGTTTATTATGCCTATCAAATATAAGAGCTTCGACAATACGTCCAATAGAGTGCTAATGTGTAAGGCCACAAAGTGTTTCAACCGTATCTTACACGGTACCAATATAAACAATTACGCATACCTACGCATCCGTAAACTAATAACAACCTTGTTACAAATACAGTCGTAAGTACTCAAACCGGAATACCCAGATAAATTGAATTTATATCATGGAAATTTGCGTCAATTTTGATAACGTAAAAGACACAGCGGTTGGAAAGCTTAACGGCCTCACCGTAACACAGGTTATATTAATTCCAAAACTTATTAATATTTATCACTAATGCATTTCTAGCGTTAGTCCTTTCGTGATAGTTTTCCTCGTGCACTACATAAAACAAAACTGTTTTAGTTGTTAGAATTATGATTGTAGAGGTATAATTTCATATTTTATAAAAATAAGTGACTGTGATTTACTAAGTTTAATGCAACATTTGAGTAGGTATCTATATTAATAGCAACTTGTCCAACTCTAGTATTATTTTATGTAGCAAGCAATCATCAGTGATGATTGCTCATCAGAGTGCATAAAAGAATTGATTTCAAACAAATTAAATGACAGTTCCACTCTATCAATTACTTGATCAATAAAGGGCGACCTGAACAATGAAGAGGCGTGAGAGAAAGTAAATCAATTATGGGCGAAAAAGACGAATATTAAACGACGTACTTAATTCAACGATCGACGCTGAGACGGCTGAAAATTCCGTTATTCAGGACATGATTGTCGTCAATGAAGGATGGTTAACCTTTGACCACAGAATGCTTTGTGCACAACGTTTTGCCTGACCATTTACGATTGGTTATACATAATCTGCGGTTAACTGCGATTGGCCGATCCACCTAACTTGTATGAACAGTGACGTTGACAAATCTTACTGACCGTTTCGCGCTCGAATCTGGCCCTCAAATTTATGCAGAAAAAGGTAATTTTGTATGTAGAGTGGGCCAAATTTTGTGCCGCTCAGTACGAGTATAGATCGACACAGTTGACGGCTTTGAAATCCCATCTCCGAAAATCGAGTATACGAATTCCAATATCTTTGGTCTTGTTAAACCCGTATGAATTCGTAGGAAACTTTCGTTTTTGTACACGGAAAAGGAGGACCTAAGGGGCACGTGAACCCCGTAATTAATGCGAAACAAGGAAAGATAAAACACGTATCCCCTTCGAGGTATGTAACCAGCGGGTCGTGTAATTAAAACATCAGTTTAGTGGATTCCACTGGAAATGTTTCTGCCTTTATGAACTTTTTAAACAATCGTAATTGTCTGGAGACTAGCTGGCGTGTGTATCATAATGATGTGTAAATAATTATAAGCTTAAACAGGGGCTGACCATGACCAAATCTGACCAAGGCGTAAGCAACAAAATTTGAAGTTGGAACCAGAATCTGTGATAAGTCTAGTGGCCTAGAATCTTCTACGTAACTTAATCGGAAACAATTCAAAATCATAACCAGCTCAAATAATCCTAGTAAAAAGCACATTTGAAATTTAAGTTGCTCAACAGAGTTCTAGAATACTAGACTTTTTCCTTTTTGGTTTTTATGAAAGTTTTTAAAGCAGTCGGGTTTTTAGTTTTTTTTTAATTCATATTTTTTGATGTTACTGTGAAAATGGTAGCTTAATAACACTTTTACGAACTATTATTTTTACTACGGACACTACCCAATATTTCAATAAATAACTCTACTGATTATTTTGTTGTACTTATAACCGTTTTCTGCAGGACTTCATTCCCTGAATTTCATAGTTCTTACTGTCCTACTTACATACATATACGTTTAGATACATTGAGCAATACAATGTTAAGAAATATAATTCATCCTTGTTCTATCAAAAGCCTAAACCTGCCCTAATCACATTTTTTTCTCAACCTTCTACTGGAGTATTTTTTTTTTCAAATCCTGTCAAAGATTTCTGATTTCTGCCCTGTTTCACTGTTCTCGCTGATAACGACTATTTTTCTTGGAAACAACTATTAGTTCCCTTGGGGCTTATAGAATGTAATAAATTTTATTTCATCTCGACATATCTGCCTTTTTCTATTACCTTAGCACTTGCGGTCTATTCTATCGTAAGGGATTTTAAATCAAGTGAACTAGCCTTTTACGTCTTACAATTTATTTTTGTTGCAATTCAATAGTTTTACTATTATTATTACAAGCTTTTTTTATTTGCCTTATAAGTTCGGGTTCATTCTTGCAAGTAGTATTTTAACTTAACCGACTTCCCGTTTAAATGAGTTGGAGGACAATAAAAGTACAAACTACAAAATATAGAGTGAAAAGAGACTTGTATTAAAAATATTTTTTTGCAAAAGGGTGGGTTCAATAAGCTAGACAACTTAACGGCTTCAGTTCAAATTTAATACGAACGTTTTCCGTTTTGACACGAAAACTACCCATATAACTGTACATCTCGTACAACTGTTTGCTTGTACCATGTTATGGGTAAGTATTTTTTTTTATTTTTTCCTGGAGATGTTTCGGATGTTTTACTACTGTTTAGCGTGGTCCCACTTTTTGGTCTCGACTCGACTTATAATAACTATTATCTTTGGTGTTCCCCAAGTGTGACTGCTTAGTTATTGAGTTGTTAATTCAGGTCTTGTAAAGTTTTGCAAGTTAATTCTCTAAAAAACTGGACTCTTTTTACCAGCCCCTTTAACGATCCTTTCTATTTTACCTCAATACGTCAGCTTAGAATAATTACACGTATAATTTACAAAGCACCTTTAGAAAATTAAAGCGCTGTAAAGCTATTGTCTTCCAGTTCATTTACCGGCCTTTGGGCTAAACACCATCGTTAATCCGGCTACGAAGACAATAAGTAAAGCTGACCCCTGAACCTTTTAAAATTGCACAGCGACCATCCCCAAATGGCCCGTTATTTTGAATAACCCGCGTACTTTATGCGACGTTTGAGAGATCTTTGTTTACTGGTCAGCAAAGACATGGATGTGTGAAATTGTAATTGTGAAACGTGGTCATTATCCATGCAGTGACCCTGGATGGTCGACAGGGGTCCCTTGACGCACGCACAAGATTAGTCCCACATGCAAAGTTTTAAATTAAACGACCCCTAGATGAAGGTCTAACGTTTGCTTACGGACATGGCCATTGTTTTAGAATTTGGGATTTTAACATGATATTTTGACGTCGCGTGAAATGAACGCTAGGATGTTGATATTGGTCTCTTTGGACGATTTATTCGGTTATCAGCCAAAAATCATGTTTACTGATTCTGTGCCGTGCATGTAGCAATTTCAAATTACTTTGAAATACCCACATGTTTCCATTTTACAACCAAATTAATTCTGCGTTCAAATGCGTAGCACAGAATTGGCATTCAGACAGCTTATTCAAAGATGCAAGGTACAAAACCCTTGGTGGGCGAGTCTGATTAGCACTTGACCGGTTTACATTTTATTTTTTAAAACTTTAATTATTCACGAATCGATGTCCATGCCATTGCCATTTTACACACTTGTCTCTGTACCTATACATATAAGTATACCTACAGGTTGCCATCAGATATTTCAGAGTTGCCAAGGTGATCAAAAATATCGGCACATGCACTCTATTGTTTAAGTATTAGAATTCGTGTTTCGATATTTTCGATCACCATGATCATGGCTGCTCCGAAATATCTGACGGCGACTGTACAATCGTTCTTAAAATTCTGTGCTGCAACTATCCGACTGGCTAAAACTAAACGCTTGTTTATGCCACTGCAGCAGGGCTGAAAATCATCAAAATTGAGGCAGTATCGCAAATAATAGAGATGTTGACGCCATTAAAAAATAATTCAAAGGCACGACTCCAGTAAAAAATTGCTTTATTTTAGCCCTGAAAATCAGATTGACTGTAAAATTAGATTTATTGTTGCTCTAAAACAAATAAATAGTTGATTGAGTTGGCGAACAAATAGCGACTTATGACGTCATAATTCGCTATTGTCATTGAAACTATGGGAATATTGTATTTTGACAGCTCATAAGAAGTACGTCAGTTGATTGGTGGTGTCAACATCCCTATTCCGTGCGTCAAAAATGTTTATGATTATTTTTTATAAAAAACCGTTTAACCTTTGGAAGTGATTTAAACTCGCTATTCGCAGGAAGCATTCTATGTTACGCGCGACAGTTTATTGCGCGAAATTTTATTGTCCCCATAAAACCTGGAATTAAATCATACGACTTCCGCACCAACATAAAACATTGTGTCGGAAAGAGAATGCCATCGCTCTGCGTAGGTGTTTTTATTTATCTAAGCCCAAAATGGATTTTTGTTGTTCTTTGTAGATGTTTTTCTATCTTCCTTTTCGTATGTTTTGTATCAAAATAAGCAAAAGATATTTCTATGCTTGCATCTACGCAGCAGAGGATATTTTATTTATTTATTCATTTATTCATAATAAAGACTTACATTATACATACACCAAAGCGTCTCTATTACTAGCTAAATTTACAAAAACTTACGTAATTGATAGATACATAATAAATAACTACATTAAACAGACATAGACAAACATTTCCTTATTTTATTGATATGTTTGTTTGTTTGTTTGTTTGTTTATACTCTTTATTGTACAAAAAGGAAAAACAAAAAGGTTACATAAATAAAAGTTGTGTTAAGTACAAAGGCGGACTTATCCCTATATGCGTATCTACTTTAAGCCATTTAGTTTCATTTTCATTACATAATATCATACACAAGTTAGTGAGTACCGCTAGAATAAGAGTACGTTGGAATCCCAACTGACGACCTAAAATGAAGGGATACTTTGTGTAAAAAAAAATATGCTATTTTTACTCGTCAGAATTAGTATATACTTAAGTATTATTTAATTTTGTAGAACTTCTGTAATTAGCATTCCTGACAATGGATACAATTAAACATTTAACTTATATAAATAGAAATCTATATACTTGAATACATTTACTCCCTCCAATTCATAATTCAGAGAAATAAGCAAGGTCGTACAAAGTTCGTCGAACCACAAATTCTGAAGGTAACAATGTTCCACTGCTTCAGGCGACATACTTGTTCCCTTCCTTAATTATTACGAACATTGCCCGGGATTTCAAAATTTGAGATACTTAAATGAAGGTAAAAGACAGGCGAAATATCGCTAGATGGCGTTAGTATCGTGAGGTTTTTTTGACGTTACGGTCTTGCTTGCAATGGGCAATGTCTGAAAAATTTTGAAACGCTTGAAACTTTTTATATCAATAGGAATAGCCTTTCTAATTAACAGAAAAATTATCAGATTTTAAATTAGCATCAATTAATTAAAAAAAAAAAGTTTTCTTTACCGCCAAATTACGACAGTCCGGTCCGGTTGTTCCATTGTCCAGAATAAAAAACATTAAAAAGAATTTATGTGTCTTTGACTCGATCGTTTTGACACTCTTTACCGGGCCGAATAATACTGTCATGGAAATACCGACCCTGTTTTTCATGTACACGCCCATAGAAACTGACATGAACTTCTAGGACTATAATTATAGTTGGCGATGTCATCGCGCACCCAGCGAATACCGTAACGTCAAAAAAAAACCTCACGATACTAACGCCATCTAGCGATATTTCACCTAACTTTTAGCTCTCATTCATTACTTGGTCGGCAGAAATGTCGATACTTGTAATTAATCCAAGCTAAGTTTAAGTAGGTAGTTTTGCTACAAGAATACTTTTGCGTAGTCATCATTGCGTTTTCATAAGGCAATTTTTACGCCTTGGAGTGTAAAATTGACCATGTAAAAGGCGCTCAATATTTTATTTGTTAAATAGTACATTGTGTCTTAAGGGCGGTATATAAGGAATTACGAACGAGAATCTATTAGAAGCCCGAAGTCGAAGACTCAGGGCTTTAATGAGTCGATTTTCGTAATTATAGTACCGCTCGTGCGACATACAATGTTTTTCATCACATTTGTAAGTAAAATTTTATATTTGTAAAAGAAAAAATATAATTGTTCCAAATATTGGCGATATCTTAGGCTGTGCTCTTGGCAACGTCGCCCTCTACCTCCCGCAGCATGCGCCGCAACGTGCGTGTGCATGTGGTGGTCCATGTAGTCCTGCTGCAGCGCGCGCACGGGCACGGCGCAGCGCCATCAGTACGGGCACCGACTCATTTACCGACCTTGGGCTTCATGACAAGAAATGTGTACGCGCAATGACTCATTTACCGACACGGGTTTCATGACAAGCAGGTCGAGGGTTTTATTTGGGGGATTGCAACCAATGTAGCCTGCATGTTTCGACGCTGTTTACGAGCAAGTGTGATGAAAAAGAAATTATGATTGGTATTTTGGAGTCTTTTTGTATTTTTCATCACACTTGCTCGTAAACAGTGTCGTAACATTCAGGCTACCTTGGTTGCAACCCCCAAATAAACCCTCGTCCTTAATGTGCTTGTCATGAAACCCATGGTCGGTAAATGAGTCATTGCGCGTACACATTTTCTTGTCATGAAGCCCAAGGTCGGTAAATGAGTCAGTGCCCGTACTGATGGTGCTGCGCCGTGCTGCTGCAGGACTACATGGACCACCACATGCACACGCACGTTGCGGCGCATGCCGAGGGAGGTTGAGGGCGACGTTGCCAAGAGCACAGCCTAAGGTATCGCCAATATTTGGAAGAATTATATTTTTTCTTTTACAAATATAAAATTTTACTTGCAAATATGATGAAAAACATTGTATGTCGCACGGGCGGTACTAGAATTACGAACATCGACTCATGAAAGCCCTCAGTCTTCGAATTCGGGCTTCTAATAAACTCTCGTTCGTAATTCCTTATTTACCGCCCTTAAGACACAATGTACTATTTTATTTCAACTCCAAATTTGTTACTTTTACGGGTATCTCGTGAAAATATATCGAAAATACAATATGCTCCTTAAGTAGCAAAGTAGAAATAAGCAACCTGAGATATGTATGCATAGGAAAAATTCGTGTCTAGATTCCTGTCCAGCAGTGGTGTAGGAATTATATTATAGCACGCAGCACGGATTGCTGAGGTTCGATTCCTGAGGACCTGGGTTCGATTCCCAGTGCTGATCTCTTTTTCTGGTTTTTCTGTGTAATTTCTGTGTAATCCATACTAATATTAACAATGCGAAAGTGTGTATGTTTGTGTGTTTGTATGTTTGGCCGTCTTTCACGTCGAAACGGAGCGACGGATCGACGTGATTTTTGGCAAAGAGATAGTTCATGGGCCAGAGTGACATAAGCCACTTTTTATCCCGGAAACAATGCACAGTTCCTGAGGGAACAGCGCGCGATAACCGAATTCCATGCGGGCGAAGCCGCGGGCAAAAGCTAGTGATCCATAAATAAAAAAAACGGATAGTAATTTTGCTCATATGTATTAAAAGCGACAAAATGTTACTTGAAAATCGATAGTAAATTTATTCACTTTATTTCTCTTGTAACACACACTTTATATCCGAACATCATTAATTACTGGTTATTATTAGTTCTAAAGTCAAAGATAGCCCAACAAAATCAGTAAAAACCACAAAATATAACATAAAACCGCCTTTAAATCTAATAGAGTTCATATGTATAATAGAGAAAGTCATTTTACAAATGAGTCCGTAATATCCATTCAGAGTAATGACAAGATCTGATGTTATCACAACGTAATCGTGTTCATGCATTACGCCCCTAAATGAAAATGAGTTGGTATAAAGAAACACATTAATTAAATTGATAAGACATGCCTACGTCAACGGATTTCACTCATCCATGTAAAACAAAGTTTTAGGGGGGGGAGGGGGTTCAGAAAAAAATGTACCCGTTAATTATCTTTAATTTTCCATACAACATTTATAAGTCGGTTTTGTGAGGGTCCTTACAACATGTATGGTTAACTGCGTCACAAAACTGTCAATTAAAAGTGGGACACTTTTTTTTATTGGTTAAATCGATAGTGCTCGCGATTCTGAGTAGAAATAAACCAAAATTTGTTAGGTTTAAAAAAAGTAGAGGGTTTACTTTTTTCTGAAAATGCCTGCAATAATGAAAAAGGATGCTTAAGTTCGAACGTTAAAGAATAATAAGGAAATTCCGCGTACCTACTGAATAGATATCATGCCACTCTCCTCATTAATCTAGGGCATTGATCCGTCTAAAATTATTTCTGAGGAACAGAACTCCATACCTAGGTATTTCGATATTCTCAGTACGAGCACACAGAGCAGGAATAATTATCATTACACAGTTATTCTAAGAAAAATCTGTAAATCTCGACACCACCAGTATTATACTCGTGTTGCGAAATACAAAATTAAATGAGCTCATTAATAAAATGAATCAAAAGCATTTCTCGAACGCCACACTTTACGGAACTAAATTAACGTAGAACTGCCGTCTATAACCCGCGTGTGTTGTATTAAATACGGCTCCTCTTTAATCAAGAGTGGCAGACAAATAAGCTTCGGCGTTAGTTCTCACGGGATTCCTGAAATCCACCCGCCAATGCCTCAGAACGTTTGGGATGTGGTCCAAACTAATTTGAAACACTCACGAGTTCTTCTCATGGCGTCTATTTTTAGGTGACATTTGTTTATAGTCAAAATACCACGCACAGGACTTATCACGCTAACACACACGATCGAATCGATCGATCGGGATGAATGTTCTGAGGGACGGTCTGACGTTGTTAGTGTTGTGTGCCGGTAGTTCATGATACGAGTGCCGGTACTACTTGTGATCAAGTGCGGGTAGTTCGAAGGACTCGCGCTGCTAGGCAGATTTGACACCCCACACTTCAGTCTACTCGTGAACACGGCCACTGTAATGTTGCCGAAACGTCGAGGTAAATATTACTCGTGTGTGTTAGCGTGATAAGTCCTGTGCGTGGTATTTTGACTATGAGTGAAAATCACGAAAGTTCAATACATGACATTTAGTTTAGTCTGTCATTTGTGAATAATACAAATCTCAACCGAAAAAAGCGATGCTCTTATTAGGCCAAGAAAAGGAGCTAAACCTGGACATTATTCTATGTATAACTGTAATTCTCTTTTTCTATGATATAAATTAGTATTGTTAGTTCAAGTTAAAATAAAAAGAATTAAACATTTTAAGCCTCCGCGTCAATGCGAAAAAATAAAAATACAATTTTTAGACACATCTTGATTTTATAAGTAACTACAGCATAATAGATAACTTTGTAAAAGTACAACTATTATAATATTATGCTTGCGTTCTGGCTAAAACAAATCAAAATTAAAGTAAGTAATCAATCGGGACTATATTTAAAAAAAAAAGGTTCAGTAAGTTACACGTTTTCTGGCATATCTTACCAGAAGTTATTAATAACTGTAATTCAACAATTTATAGTGAATAGTATATTTATTATAGGTGTTGATAATTTATTAAAAATTAAACAGATTATCTTTGCGCATTTCTAAAGTCACGAATATGGATAATTTTTGAAAACCCAAAATACATAACTACTTCAAGATTGTTTAAATTATGCCGTCATCATATTATTACTACTATATATAATAAATTAAACAAAAGATATCCACGATTATTAATTAATTCATACTTTTTCTTACTCACGTATTAATATGAACGTTATTTCCTGCACAATAAGGTCGTCATTTCTTTTTGCCTTAATTCCCGACCATCCTGTCGTAAGACGCGAGCGATTTTCGTGTTCGTGTAGTATCTAGTCGTCTCATCCTTACTAATATTATAAATGCGAAAGTAACTCTGTCTGTCTGTCTGTCTGTCTGTCTGTTACCATTTCACGTCGAAACCACTGAACCGATTTTGATTAAATTTGGTATATAGGTAGTTTGAACCCCAAGGATCAACATAGGATACCTTTTATTCCGGTAGAGGGCGCCACCGCGCGATAACCTAGATCCGCGCAGACGTAGTCGCGGGCATAAGCTAGTAGGCTATAAAAGTCAATGATTGACAAACTTTTATAAACACAAACGTTAAAATTGCTGTTTAAGATAAAGCAATGAGAATTTCAGTGACTCCACTTATCAGTAGCCATAATACTATATTATTGTATCTTAAAAAGATGTTTAAAACGTATTTTTTTAAGAACGCCTTTTAATCACTTAATTTCAAAATAATCTTACTTGGTCTTTGTTCATTATTTACCTCCTCTATCGCTTACAACTTGTATCGTGCCCTAAAGATATCTTTGGGAACTGTAATTCTCCAACCAATAAACACTTGATGAAGGTAGACGCCAGTAGAATGGCATACACGAAAATTACAAGCTTGTAAATCCTCTGTATACGGCTATACGCAACACTCACTTTCTATAGTAAGTATGTCTTACTATCCTTGTGATTCCTGGATAATTTGGTTGAAGATTTTGTTACTTGTGTAAATAAGATTTTTGTTCCCACACTGTATTTCACATAATTTATTCATTCATCACTTGAGAAAGGCTTTTGCACTTTTCCAACTGACAGTAAACGATAAAAAAAAATTGAGCGATCGAGCAGACTCACTGTAATGGTGAGCCCATTACATAAATTGATATTTCGCTCTCTTTGCATTTTGTTGTAATATTTTAAACGTTGAATTGAAGTAAACCTTATTGTCGGATAGTGCAATGCAAATATCATCCATCGTAATTGCTTATCTTCAAGCAGTACCAATGTCTGCATATTTTATAACCCTGCTGCCTTCCATAGTACTTTGAAGTTCTAACATGTATGATTTGACAGTTGCCAAAAAATGAGTCCAAACTGTAAAAAACACTGGTATTTTATATTACAGTTTTTAACAAAATTAACTAGATAAATAATATTGTCTTGCTGCAATACTTGCAACAGTCACAACACACATAAGTAATAAAACTCTGATCACATTTACGCAAAAAATATCATTACAATAGAACAATACTTAATAAATTTGTTTTTTATTAGTTTCACTTGTAATTGTTTTGAAAACACTAATGATGTTTATTCCTAGTTTTTTTATTAAGTATGTTGTTCATAATACGTTATACATAGTACTGAATAGATAAACAGGCCTTATTGGCTTTTAATTAAAAACATTATATCTATATAGAAATGGATTTCATACACCAAAATATAGATTCTACCGCTTCTACTGCAGAATTCTAAATTCTAAGAAATTATACAATTGTTTTACAAGTATCAAACTTACGTAATCCCAGAAATACGACAATGCAACTCCAAGCCAAACCAACGGAAACGGGATACTCTGCTTCAAAAATTAAAACTAAAGGTATTAGAATTCCGAGAGCAAACTGAGAGATCCAATAAGTTATTGTTAGCCACAGGTAGTACGGCATTAATCCGGCGTTATTCTGAAAACAAATAAAAGTATTATCAACAAACGTCACCCAATTTTGCTTTCCTATAAAATTTTAATGTGCATGTATTTTACAAACAGTGAAAAGTTTAAGCCTATATTAAAGAAAACTTCTGTTTGATAAATCTAAGTCTTTAACTTACCTATGTCTTTACGTATTTTGCTTTTATTTATTTTATTATGAAATTTCTAAAAAATAAAGTTTTCGACGGGGTAGAGTGCAATAAACCATACAAGGTTTAACTGGTGCATGCTCACCTTATGAGCAGGTACTTAAGTAGGTAATAAAAATACTAATACTTTTTGTCACAAAATTATGTAGACATAGAAAGTATTTGAACAAGTAAGCCTACAAAAATTCTGGTGTCCGTCCACGTTCAAAGGTTAACTGGGAAAGATTCCTTTGCCTTCGTACATTATTTCTTTCTCTTATTATCTGTTGACTTCAAGTGATTTATGAACGCTAAAGAGTTATACAGTACAATGCAATACTTTCACTATTTTTCTGTGTATCTGCTTTCCGTATCGCTTACCTACTATTTGTGGTGTACAATAAAGAGTCTTTGTATTGTATTGTATTATTAACTACTAGCTTTTGCCCGTGGCTTCGCCCGCGTGGAATTCGGTCATCGCATGCTGTTCCCTGGGGAACTGTGCGTTTTTTCGGGATATAAACTATATCTATGCCAAACATCGATTTCGACTCCATTTTGACGTGAATGACGGACAAACATACAAACACACAAACACACACGCTTTCGCATTTATAATATTAAGTATGGATGGTATTTTAAAATCTTAACCAAGTTATGATCAACAAGACTCGATTATTATTGTACTAACAGCAAGCACCGCAACTAGAAGCAAAAGAGACGCAATCACGAAGGTCACCGAAGCCACACCGAATATGGTCATCAAAAGCAATAGTATAACAGTTGAATAACTTAGCTCTGGTCTGTTTTTTAGCAGGAGGAAAGCTGTGAACGAGCTTAAACCCACTACCTGTAAAAAAACAAATACAGCATTAGATTATCTGTTTTATGCAGGTTTAGTCAAACAGAAAAGTTTAATCCTGCGTTTGAAATTTGACAAAGCCTTTATAATGTAGCTTTCGCCACGCAAAAATAAGCCGAAAACATAACAAGATACCACATTTATAGTTATTTATATAGGTCTAGGTAGTAAGTATAGTTATTTATGTAGGTAGGTAGGGCCTTTGTCCAACAGTGGACATCCTATATGTCTGAGATAATGGATATTATATTATAGGTAGGAATGTTTCTATTAACTTACGATACCAAGAAAGATCACGCAAAAAGTGCCGTATCTTAAGCTGAAACATAAGCAAAACTTGTTTATGCGCGGTATTTTTTTGATTATTAATACGTCGTCCACATAATCATCATGACTTTCATTTTGATTTATTTGTTTCTTATTCATTATTAAATGGTTGATATACTCCTAAAAAGTAAATAATATGACGTAAAAAAAACTTCATTGAAATTCTGACAGACAGTTTTTGACATGGATTTATTTACTTATTTAATATAAAGTTGCCAACTTAAATTTAGATTGAAGAAGGTCAAATAAATGTTAAAATAAATGTGTATTTAAGGTTGTGGCACGCGTAACCGCTCGGCACCGGATCGGTGCCGCCTCAACTCAAGCCGCCCAGTATTCTTTGTAAGAAATTCCATACTGTAACGCACACATTATATCAGCATCGCCTCGCCCCGCACAAGCTTCTAGAATTCCGCAAGTGGCGCGCGAGCAACTCGCAGTATCCAGCTTACACTGCGTGGACACCTCGGAAGTTGCTGAGCCGTTCCGTTACGTGCTTCCGTATTGGTTGTTCTGGTTGACAGCGAGCAGATGCGGAGGCGGCGCTTTACGTGTGCGACAACCTTTAACCGAAAATAAAGCTGTATATCTTAAGCATCATCCACGAAGACACGTGATTTTGTCAAAATTAGACATTAATGACATTGTAATAAGAACCACGGCACGCGTCATCGTGAAT